>NW_012100466.1:783783-785517 GCF_000951045.1 Mandrillus leucophaeus | reverse complement strand
TGGTACCATTCCTTCTGAAACTATTCCAATCAACAGAAAAAGAGGGAATCCTTCCTGACTCATTTTACGAGGCCAGCATCATCCGGATACCAAAGCCTTGCAGAGATACAACAAAAAAAGAGAATTTTAGACCAATATCCCTAATGAACATCGATGCAGTAATCCTCAATAAAATACTGGCAAACCAAATCCAGCAGCACATGAAAAAGCTTATCCACCACGATCAAGTTGGCTTCATCCCTGGGATGCAAGGCAGGTTCAACATACACAAATCAATAAACATAATTCAGCATATAAACAGAACCAATGACAAAAACCACACGATTATCTCAATAGATGCAGAAAAGGCCTTTGGCAAAATACAACAGTCCTTCATGCTAAAAACTCTCAGTAAAGTAGCTATTGATGGGACACATCTCAAAATAATAAGAGCTATTTATGACAAACCCACAGCCAATATCATACTAAATGTGCAAAAACTGGAAGCATTCCCTTTGAAAACTGGCACAAGACAGGGATGCCCTCTCACCACTCCTATTCAACATAGTGTTGGAAGTTCTGGCCAGGGCAGTCAGGCAGGAGAAAGAAATAAAGAGTATTCAATTAGGAAAAAAGGAAGTCAAATTCTCCCTGTTTGCAGATGACATGATTGTATATTCAGAAAACCCCATTGTCTCAGCCCCAAATCTCCTTAAGCTGATAAGCAACTTCAGCACAGTCTCAGGATACAAAATAAATGTGCAAAAATCACAAGCATTCTTATACACCAGTAACAGACAAACAGAGAGCAAAATCATGAATGAACTTCCGTTCACAATTTCTTCAAATAGAATAAATTACCTAGGAATCCAACTTACAAGGGATGTGAAGGACCTCTTCAAGGAGAACTATAAACCACTGCTCAAGGAAATAAAAAAGGAAACAAATAAATGGAAGAACATTCCATGCTCATGGATAGGAAGAATCAATATCGTGAAATGACCATACTGCCCAAGGTAATTTACAGATTCAATGCCATCCCCATCAAGCTACCAATGACTTTCTTCACAGAATTGGAAAAAACTACTTTAAAGTTCATATGGAGCCAAAAAACAGCCTGCATTGTCAAGAAAATCCTAAGCCAAAAGAACAAAGCTGGAGGCATCATGCTACTTGACTTCAAACTATACTACAAGGCTATGGTAACCAAAAAAAGCATGATACTGGTACCAAAGCAGATATATAGACCAACGGAACAGAACAGAGCCCTCAGAAATAATGCCACACATCTACAACCATCTGATCTTTGACAAACTTGACAAAAACAAGAAATGGGGAAAGGATTCCCTATTTAATACATGGTGCTGGGAAAACTGGTTAGCCATATGTAGAAAGCTGAAACTGGATCCCTTCCTTACACCATATACAAAAATTAATTCAAGATGGATTAAAGACTTAAATGTTAGACCTAAAACTGTAAAAACCCTAGAAGAAAGCCGAGGCAATACCCTTCAGGACATAGGCATGGGCAAGGACTTCATGACTAAAACACCAAAAGCAATGGTAACAAAAGCCAAAATAGACAAATGGAATCTAATTAAACTAAAGAGCTTCTGCACAGCAAAAGAAACTACCATCAGAGTGAACAGGCAACTTACAGAATGGGAGAAAATTTTTGCAATCTACTCATCTGACAAAGGGCTAATATCCAGAACCTATAAAGAACTCAATCAAATTTACAAGAAAAAAAAACCC
>NW_012100466.1:751448-783308 GCF_000951045.1 Mandrillus leucophaeus | reverse complement strand
AGATTATAAATCATGCTGCTACAAAGACACATGCACATGTATGTTTATTGTGGCACTATTCACAATAGCAAAGACTTGGAACCAACTCAGATGTTCATCAATGGTAGACTGGATTAAGAAAATGTGGCACATATACACCATGGAATACCATGCAGCCATAAAAAATGATGAATTCATGTCCTTTGCAGGGACATGGATGAAGCTGGAAACCATCATTCTTAGCAAACTGTCGCAAGGACAGAAAACCAAATACTGCATGTTCTCACTCATAGGTGGGAATTTAACAATAAGAACACTTGGACACAGGGTAGGGACCATCACACACCGGGGCCTGTTGTGGAGTGGGGGAAGTGGAGAGAGAGAGCATTAAGAGATACACCTAATGTAAATGACGAGTTAATGGGTGCAGCACACCAACATGACACATGTATACATGTGTAACAAACCTGCATGTTGTCCATATGTACCTTAGAACTTAAAGTATAATAAAAGATATATATACATAAAAAATGGATATTTCTCTCTCAAAATTGTAGACTGTGTCTAAGATATATCAAAACAATTGGTTGATTTAATTTTTTATTATACGAGTTGATTGTTTTGACATATTATAGAGACAGGAAAGAAGTGAGAAATGACAAAATACCTCAGAGGCAAGAGTGAAATACTGATCTTAGTTTCTACATTTAGAATGCAGAAATTCCTATTGAAATATTACAGAAAAAAAGGAAATATGGAGAAATCTCATTTAGAGCTGTAAGTCATTTATTTTATCAAAACGTTTCATTTATTTTAAAATAATTTCCTCAGAAGACAGTCAGAGAGTTTTACTTTCTAGTTAAAGATTAAAATGGAACGCACTGACATTTTATAAACATGTTTTTAAAATGGTTTAACCAAAACATGATATAGGCCAGGTGTGGTGACTCAGGCCTGTAATCCCAGCATTTTGGGAGGTGAAGGTGGGAGGATGGCTTGGGCTCAGGAGTTCGAGATGAACCTGGTCAAAAAAATTATTTAATTAAATTCACATTTAATGTGAGTTATATTCACATTTCAGTATATTTTTTTAAATTATATCTGGCTAGATATATTATGCTAAGGCAGTGACAAACTAAAGAACTATCTTTTTAGAGCCAAAAGATTCAGACTTTCATTGAAATTTTCACTTTGGATATTCATCCTTCATCAGATATATGACATTTCTACAACAATCTCAATTAGGATAAAAAAGAAATAATTTGAGGAAGATTTATAGTTTCTGTGACTACAATCGTCAGTACCATAAAAGCCCAGGTTCAAAGAAGTAAGAAATCATATTTTGAATGTTGCTAATATAGTAATATTAAGAGCAACAGTTTAGAAAATATGCTTCACCAGGAATTAGGAGATCCTGATTTTAGTACTAGTACTATTTGTAACTTGCTGTTTGAACTTCAATATGTCTAATAACCTTCTTAGGCTGCATGCAGTTTGCTCATTTGTAAGGAGTGAGTTCTATTTATCATTGTATCTAGACCTAGAATTATGTCTGATAAAGTAGATTGTTTGTTGAAGCAATGTTGTAGAAAAATTGCTAAAATAGGACAGAAAACAGTAGTTTTACGTACCCCCAGTGTTAGTTCTACGTACAACATGAAGCAGCTTTCCATTCTTTGCTTCCCTTCCACTTCCAAGCACGCTTTCTTGTATTTGCATTGTTGATGGTCTCACATCTTTATTTTTCTATCTCTTCAAATTTCATCATGTTTGCAGTACCACTGTGCCTTTGATCCATGTTCTTTCTCACAGAGTAATAGTTTCCCCTGGCATTTTTCCAAAGCTAACATGACTCAATTACGTCTGACCTAGGAGTCATCTCTTTTCTAAACCCTACTCTTGACTTGGGGGTAGACGTTGGGACATTTTGCAAACTCCAATTGTGAAATTTCAGTCACCCTCAAATTCTGGTGATAGTATTTTAAGGTCAGGGCATGATGACTTCTTGGCACCCCTAGAATTCTACTACATAAACAGACATCTGCTTTAAGGATAATTAATTTTTTTACTTCATAGATTGCACATGGCAATAAGAATGAGATTCAATTGATTTTAAAGTGCTTTGAAAAAGTTAAATGCTACAGTATCTAAAATTTGTGTTATGCCTCCGTTTCCTCAGTCTGTCATACTTAAGCGTCTATAATCTTGCCTTTCTCCAGCGAGTCCTGGCTTCCTTTAAATCCCATTGGAAAACTAGCTGTCTCATCATGTGAGTTTACTTATTGTCACCAACACTATTACAGCATGCTTGCTTCTACTTCTGTGCCTCCTTAGATCCCTGTTTATAATGCAGTGAGTCAACCTTCTAGCCACTGCCTCTTACCCCAATCAATTAAATCTGTTATTGTTTTGTTTGTTTTTTGCCTTTTTTCAGCATCAGATCTATATGGGTATCTGTGGCATCTACTTTCACCTTAGGCCTGGATTTCTTTTTTCTTTTTTTTTTTTTTTCTCTTTTTTTTTTGAGATGGAGTTTCACCTTGTCACCCAGGCTGGAGCGCAATGGTGCAATCTCGGGTCACCGCGACCTCCACCTCCCAGGTTTAAGCAATTCTCCTGCCTCAGCCTCCCAAGTAGCTGGGATTACAGGCATGCGCCATCACGCCCAGCTAATTTTGTATTTTTAGTAGAGACGGGGTTTCTCCATGTTGGTCAGGCTGGTCTCAAACTCCCAACCTCGGGTGATCTGCCTGCATCAGCCTCCCAAAGTGCTGGGATTACAGGCGTGAGCCACTGCACCCAGCCTAGGCCTGGATTTCTAAGTATATAACTCCTGGAGAAGGTTTCTTTCTGTTATGCCAATAAGTGGATGGCAGTACCTAGGTTATGGCTCTGTTACCTAAATAAATGGATATTTAATAGGAATCCATTTCATATAAATGAGATTAGTGTGATTTTAAACATAGATTAGTGGTTTCTTGACCATCTCCACTCCTGTCTCCCACTAATGGCTCTCCCATGGAGAGTGTAGTAAACACATTTTTTTCTCAATGCACATAATAGGCACTCAATGTTTCTTGCATTGAATTTATTTGAGAGACGATTCATAGTCATGAAAGGTTAGATTATGTTACAAAGGAACGATGTGTGATTGAGGTGATAGGTATCCTAAGTACCTTGATTTGATCAGTATACATTGTATGCGTGTATTAAAGTACCACATGTACCTCATAAATATGTACAATTATTATGTATCAATTTAAAAAGAAAACAGTGTTAATTTCTAAAGGATCACTTCAATAGTTGTCAACTAATAGTTATTGGTTGTCTATAGCCAAGTCATGTAATGGTTACAAAGACCAATAAGGCAAAATCCTGACTCTTATAAGGCTTGTAAAATACCTGACCAATATCTATACTGAGATTCACCAAGTCTGAGATATTTGGAAGTCTAAGGCAATTTAGTTTTATCACCTCATTTCATTTATTTGGAAATTGAGGTTCAGAGAGATTCAATACCATGTCCAAAGTAATACACATCATTAGCAACAAAACCAGGTCTAGAACCAGTGACCGTTGAACCCTGGCCGGTCTTCTTTCTTTTACATGCTACTGCCTGATATTAGGCTTAGATATAACAAAGTAGACATGTATCTCTGACTTATTTTCCCTGGTTATTTTGCACCTTATCTAAAGACCTATTAAGTATCAAGCTGTCATTCAGTAGCTTACTTGAGTTAAAATTCATAGGAGCGTTTATAGGAGGGCTTATGCAAGGTTTATGTAAAATATGTGAATGTGTCTGAATCCACCCGCAATGTTCTACCTCCTCCCAGTCTATGGAAAAATGTCTCAACAGAGTAAGATGTCTTTAGTTTAATAATTTAAAACAAGTTGTATTTGTAAAACACCTAAATATGAACAGTACAAAAGACCACCGTGGTTGAGAAGAGAATATACAAACTTACACTCTGTGTTTTCATGTCTGTTTTTCATCTTTTTTGTACATCTTCATCAAAGTCACATTGACAAACCTAATGGGAAGCAGCACATTTAGTGATTGTGGACAGAGCATGGTGAAAATTTAGTTATGGATATCATCACTAAGATCACTTTTTATTTATAACGTTTATCACTGTATCACCTGAGTTTCACCACATTTTTAAAGGTATTTAAATCTTTAATACCTTTTCTTTTTGAGACAGTCTCACTTTGTCACCAAGGCTGGAGTGGAGTGGCGCAATCATAGCTCACTGCAGCCTTGACCTCCTCAGGCACAGGTGATCTTCCCACCTCAGCCTCTTCAGTAGCTGGGACCACAGCTGCATGTCACCACAACATTTGGCCAATTAAAAAAAGAAAATTGTTGTAGATATTGGGTCTTGTCATCTTGTCCAGGCTGGTCTTGAACTCCTGGTCCAAGAGATCCTTCTACCTCAGCCTTCCAAAGTTCTGGGATTACAGGAGTGAGCCACTGCAGCCAGCCTTTAATAAAATTTTTCAGGGGATATCTTAATGGACTTTGAGTCTTATCAGTTGACAGAATAATTATCATCTAGATAGGCTTGTTAGAACTGCTTTCAGAAAAGCTCATCTGATAACTATTCAAACTCATCATAGTTATATCTCTGCTAAAAAATATATATGATATTGGGGACACTTGTAATCATTGATGATTGGATGAAAGAGAGATAATCATTAAAAAAAATCTGTACTGGAATTTCTTATTTATAAAGTGAAATGACCATTTAACATTTCAGAAATACATGTGAGTTATTTGAAAGGCTGCTTTAGAACTGGCACAATGTAACTACTTACCCAAGAGAGTAACACTAAAAGGACAACAACGATTATTGTATGCATTGAATTTTAAAAGAAATTATTAGTACTCTTGAGGAAGGTCAAACAATGCCTCATTTAAGGTGTCAAATTATATCTTTTATGCACTATGAAACAAAATACAATGCAGCTTCTGTATGGACAGAGTGGGTTTCACTCAACAGAACAAGAATTCTAAGAGGTCCTAAATGTGATCTGGGCTCCGAATCGTTATTTGGATTTGCTTTCATTCCATCTATACTGTTAAGAAGTTTTTTTTTTTTTTTAAAGGGATAATTGCTTGTTTAGTTCTTATTGTCTTCTAATTTTAATACTTTATTTTATATGTGTAAAAACTGGATTAATTATGTAAGTACCTGCTATCTTACATTTATGAATTATTATTCTTATCATATTAGTCCATTCTCAGGCTGATGCAAGAGGTGGGTTCCCATGGTCTTGGGCAGCTCTGTCCGCATAGCTTTGCAGGGTACAGCCTCCCTCCAGCTGCCTTCATGGCTGGCGTAGAGTGCGGCTTTTCCAGGTGCACGGTGCAAGCTGTCAGTGGATCTACCATTCTGGGGTGTGGAGGATGGTGGTCCTCTTCTCACAGCTCCACTAGGCAGTACTCCAATACAGACTCTGTGTAGAGACTCCAACCCCACATTTCCCTTCCACACTGCCCTAGCAGAGGTTCTCCATGAGGGCCCTGCCCCTGCAGCAATCTTCTGCCTGGTCATCCAGGCATTTCCATACATCTTCTGAAATCTAGACAGAGGTTCCCAAACCCCAATTCTTGACTTCTGTGCACTCGCAGGCTCAACACCACATGGAAGCTGCCAAGGCTTGGCACCCTGTGAAGCCATGACCCAAGCTCTACATTTGCCCCTTTCAGCCACAGCTGGAGCAGCTGTGATGCATGGCACCAAGTCCCTAGGCTGTGCAAGCTTGGGGACCCTGGGCCAAGCCCAGGAAACCACGTTTTCTTCCTAGGCCTCCAGGCCTGTAATGGGAGGGGCTGCTGTGAAGACCTCTGACATGCCCTGGAGACATTTTGTCCATTGTCTTGAGGATTACTATTTGGTTCCTTGTTACTTATGCAGATTTCTGTAGCCCACTTGAATTTCTCCTCAGAAAATGGGATTTTCTTTTCTATGGCATTGTCAGGCTGCAAATTTTCCAAACTATTATGCTCTGCTTCCCTTGTAAAATGGAATGCCTTTAACAGCACTCAAGTCACCTCTTGAATGCTTTAATGCTTAGCAGTGTCTTCCCTCAGATACCCTAAATCATCTCTCTCAAGTTCAAAGTTCCACAAATCTTTAGGGCAAGGGCAAAATGCTGCTAGTCTCTTTGCTAAAACATAATGAGAGTCACCTTTGCTCCAGTTACCAACAAGTTCCTCTTCTCTACCTGAGACCATCTCAGCCTGGATTTCATTGTCCATATCATTATAAGCAGTTTGCATTAAAAGAGTAATCGATCCATAATTTGACTTAATTCATTCACTCAAAAAATATTTTTCAAATTCATATGTGTAGCAGACACTCCTCTAGGTGCTGGGAACACAGAAGCAAACAAGACAAAGTCCCTGATCTTACGCTCTCAGATTTAAGTTTGAAAGGAGGAAAGCTGAGCGCAATGGCTCACGCCTGTAATCCCAGCACTTTGGGAGGCTGAGGCGGGCAAATCACGAGGTCAGGAGATCGAGACCACGGTAGAACCCTGTCTCTACTAAAAATACAAAAAATTAGCCGGGCGCCGTGGCAGGCACCTGTAGTCCCAGCTATTCGGGAGACTGAGGCAGAAGAATGGCGTGAACTCGGGAGGCAGAGTTCTCAGTGAGCTGAGATCACGCCACTGCACTCAGCCTTGGTGACAGAGCGAGACTCCGTCTCAAAAAAAAATAAATAAAATAAAATAAAATAAAATGAAAATAAGGGAGGAAAGATACAATAAGCAAGTACTTATATTTAAAGATATAATGATAAAGATACAAAGATAAAGATAAAATCAGCATATAAATAAATATGTGATTTCAGGGAGTGATGTGTGCTAACTGTTTTAATCTGATGTTCTGCTTCCTAGATTAGACACTCTGGTGCTAACAGCCTTCAAATTGAAAATGGTAAGGAACTTTCTAATGGTAAGCAATAGTCTGATTAAAACTATCTGGGATATCTTCACTCCTTCATAACCAACACTCAAAATGCTATTCCATCAGAAGTACCATGTGCAGGCATTTTCCCAAATTCTGCTCTCACAATTGCCCATTAAAGAGAATATAACCTACTAATTCACACTCCCTTATTGATGGTGGGTAATAGCTTTGTATGTTACCTCTTCCAGAATTAAACATTTTAAAGTATCTAGTGCCTTAACCACAAAGGAGTAAATACTGCAAGTCCTTTTTCTCTCCTTTCCCTCATCCTTCATTTTATCTCTTGCTCACCTTGGAGCACATACAAAATCCACACCTTAAAAACCACATACTCATAAATAGCTCTTATTATTTTGAGGTACGTTCCATCAATACCGAATTTATTGAGCGTTTTTAGCATGAAGGGCTGTTGAATTTTGTCAAAAGCCTTTTCTGCATCTATTGAGATAATCATGTGGTTCTTGTCTTTGGTTCTGTTTATATGCTGGATTACGTTTATTGATTTGCAAATGTTGAACCAGCCTTGCATCCCAGGGATGAAGCCCACTTGATCATGGTGGATAAGCTTTTTGATGTGCTGCTGAATCCAGTTTGCCAGTATTTTATTGAGGATTTTTGCATCGATGTTCATCAGGGATATTGGTCTAAAATTCTCTTTTTTTGTTGTGTCTCTGCCAGGCTTTGATATCAGGATGATGTTGGCCTCATAAAATGAGTTAGGGAGGATTCCCTCTTTTTATATTGATTGGAATAGTTTCAGAAGGAATGGTTAGAATGGCAATCATTAAAAAGTCAGGAAACAACAGGTGCTGGAGAGGATGTGGAGAAATAGGAACACTTTTACACTGTTGGTGGGACTGCAAACTAGTTCGACCATTATGGAAAACAGTATGGCGATTCCTCAAGGATCTAGAACTAGATGTACCATATGACCCAGCCATCCCATTACTGGGGATATACCCAAAGGATTACAAATCATGCTGCTATAAAGACACATGCACACGTATGTTTATTGCGGCACTATTCACAATAGCAAAGACTTGGAATCAACCCAAATGTCCATCAGTGACAGACTGGATTAAGAAAATGTGGCACATATACACCATGGAATACTATGCAGCCATAAAAAAGGATGAGTTTGTGTCCTTTGTAGGGACATGGATGCAGCTGGAAACCATCATTCTTAGCAAACTATCACAAGAACAGAAAACCAAACACTGCATGTTCTCACTCATAGGTGGGAACTGAACAATGAGATCACTCGGACTCGGGAAAGGGAACATCACACACTGGGGCCTATCATGGGGAGGGGGGAGGGGGGAGGGATTGCATTGGGAGTTCTACCTGATGTAAATGACGAGTTGATGGGTGCTGACGAGTTGATGGGTGCAGCACAGCAACATGGCACAAGTATACATATGTAACAAACCTGCACATTATGCACATGTGCCCTAGAACTTAAAGTGTAATAATAATAATGATAAATTAAAAAACAAAAAACAAAAAACACATACTCAGGGGCAGTTGGGTAAACATGAAAGATGGACACATGACTGACTTATTTCTGGTTTCTACCCTTCATTTTTGTTCAGAATGATGTCTCAGTTAATATATGAGGCCTATGGTCTGTGATCTAGAAAGCTTGTCAGATTTTTAAATTGCCTTTATTCCCAAGTGTGACTTTTCTTCAGTGTCTACATATTATGTCACACGTTCTATTGGCACTGCTGCAATACAGATCAAATATCTTGTGGCATAGGGGTAGGGGAGTGTTAGCATCTCCCTTGTCCCATTTGTTCTGTTACTGCTTTATTGGACTGATCTACCCTCATGAACTTGCAATCACCTAAATGGAAGTTTTGAATGTGTCACCTTTTGCTTGGTTATTTCAACCATGCTGCTATATATAATCAGATGTGGCACAGTTTGTCAGTTTGATTCTAGGTATTTGTGGATAGAAATCATTACACTGTGCTGTTAACGATCCTTGTCTGCTTGCTGTTACCTACTTTTTACAGGCATCATAATAAAAGCTAGACTATTTCTTTGGGGGGAAAGAAACTTATTTAATGTAATTTAAAAAAGGTTTCCAATAGAAAATGAAATATTATTGAAAATACTATCTATGTTTTAGCTTTCAGTAATTCATGGTGCTTTGTTTTGGTGTCTGCTGGAAGTCTACTGCCACTATAGGGAACCTTGCTTGTTAGTTTCTCTAGATCTCTATTCTAAGCAATCTGTTAGTGATTCTGTAGAAGGGTCTATTCTGAGCCGTTAACTTCCTGTAAGGGGAAAATGGGTGGGTTACTGGAAATACCATTGAAGCAGGGTGGGCTGAGGATGGAGGGTTGGGGTATTTGTCTTGAGAATTAAAAACTACGAAATATTTTTGTACACAAGTGATTTTTTAAAAAATAAACACATTTTTAAAGATGTTGAATTTCACCACCCTTAATGGGAATTCTTAAAAAAATAAATGCATGCAAGTTTTCCCTGAAAAAAAAAAGAAAACGTGTCAGTTTTTATGCAACTACACTCTTGAAAAATAATGTACATATACTTCCATCTTTTGTCAACCTCATAAATGTATGCAACTATTATGTATTCCTAATAATTAAAAATGAAAATATTTGAACATTTTCCAGTTGTCTAAGATGTTTCTTAAGTTGCCTAGGAATCAAGGTGACAACTGATATAAAAAGAACAAACACTTTCTAACTCACAATAGCTTCATATATTGCAGTTTATTTTTGTTGCCTTATACTTACAAATTCAATCAGGTTTTAAGAAAAATGACGTCAGATCATTTACCATAGTCAAAATAACACTAAATATTCTAGTCATTAGCAAGATTCTGCATGATAAATAGATGGATTTCTATATACTTGAGTGGAAAATACCAAGTATTTAGTTTTTTTAAGTTTATAATTTCATTTCTGGCTTTTGAAATTTCTTTACATATTGACTGACTTCGTTCTTCTTTAGGCTTTCTGGCCTATCACTGTAGGCCCCTTTACTGCTGAGAGGAAAAAGTGAATAGGCTAACGTGAAAACAACTTACGGACAGCCAAACACATCCAACACAATTGACTTCAAAGCAACTGTATTTATTTTGATTCTGTGGGGGTTTTTTGTTTAAAAAGTGAATTACCTAAACATTTCTGCAAATATTAAACTCATTAGGTTGAGCATTTTTCTTTTATATCAAATGAATATAAAGATGATTATTTGTGTGGAGTTTTTCTTGAAAGACGTTAAAATAGGAGCAGAATTTGAGCCATCTGTTGGACAATACTTGAAAAACTGCTAAAAGACTGTTAGAATGATAAATTACCAATAGACAGGGAAGCCTTCTATTGCCACTCCTTTTCAGCATAGCATTGGAAGTCCTAGCCAGAGCAATCAGGGAGGAAAAAGAAATAATGGGTATCCAAACAAGAAAGGAGGAAGTCAAACTGTCTCTCTTTGCAGATGACATGATTCTATATCTAGAAAACCCCAAAGTCTTGGCCCAAAAGCTTCTCTAGCTGATAAGCAACTTCAGCAAAGTTTCTAGAATGCAAACTCAATGTACAAAAATCACTAGCAGTCCTATACACCAACAAAAACCAAGTCAAGGGCCAAATTAGAAAGGGAATCCTATTCACAATTGCCACAAAAAGAATAAAATACTTAACAATACAGCTAACCAAGGTGATGAATGATCTCTCTAATGAAAATTACAAAACACTGCCCAAAGAAATGGCCATACTGCCAAAAGCAATTTAAAGATTCAATGCTATTCCCATCAAACTACCAATGACACTCTTCACAGAGCTATAAAAAACTAATTTAAAATTCATCTGGAACCAAAAAGAGCCCAAATAGCCAAGGCAATCCTAAGAAAAAGAAAACAAAGCTGGAGGCATCATACTACCTGACTTCAAACTATACTACAAGGCTACAGTAACCAAGGCAGCATGGCACTAGCACAAAAACAGGCACATAGACCAACAGAACAGAATACAGGGACCAGAAATAAGGTTGCACACCTACAACCACCTAATCTTTGCCAAAGCTGACAAAATCAAGCAATGAGGAAAAGACTGCCTATTCAATAAATGGTGCTGGGATCACTGGCTAACCACATGCAGAAGAATGAATTTGGACCCCTTCCTTACACCATACACAAAAATCAACTCAAGATGGATTAAAGACTTAAGTGTAAAACCCAAAACTATAAAAGCCTTAAAAGAAAACCTAGGGAATACCATCCCTGACATAGGAAAGGGCACATTTTTCATGACAAAGACAACAAAAGCAATCACAACAAAAGCAAAAATTGACAAGTTTGATCTAATTAAATGTAAAAACTTCTCTAAAGCAAAGGAAACTGTCAACAGAATAAACAGACAACCTTTAGAGTGATGGAAGATTTTTGCAAACTATGCATCTGATAAAGGTCTAATTTCCAGAATGTATAAGGAACTTAAACAAATGTATAAGAAAAAAAGTGACCCTATAAAAAAGTGGGTGACAGACATGAACAGAAACTTTTCTAAAGAAGACATTCAAGTGGCCAACAAGTGTTTGAGAAAAAGCTCAATATCCTGAAAATTAGAGAAATACAAATCAAAACCACAGTGAGATAACATCTCACACCTGCTCTAATGGCTATTATAAAAAAGTCAAAAAATAGCAGATGCTGGTGAGGTTGTGGAGAAAAGGGAACACTTATACACCCTTGGTGAAAATGTAAATTAGTTCAACCATTGAGAAAAGCAGTATGGAGAGTCCTCAAAAAGCTGAAATCAGAAATATCAGTTGACCCAGCATTCATATTACTGGGTATATACCTAGAGGAATATAAATCATTCTACCATAAAGACACATGCATGTGAATGTTCACTGCAGCACTACTCTCAATAGCAAAGACATGGAATGGACCCAAATGCCAATCAATGACAGATTGGATAAAGAAAATGTGGTACATATACACCATGTAATATTATAAACAAGATAATGTCTTTTGCAGGAACATGGATGGAGCTGGAGGCTATTGTCCTCAGCAAACTAACACAGAAACAGAAAACTAAATGCTGCATGTTCTCAATTATAAGTGGGAGCTAAATGATAAGAACTTATGAACACAAAGAAGGAAAAAACGTATATTGGTATCTGCTTGAGGGTGGAAAATGAGAGGGAGAGGAACAGAATAGATAACCATTGGGCTTAATTCCTGGGAGATGAAATAATCTGTACAACAATTTCTTGTGACATGGTTTTACCTGTGTAATAAACTTTCACATGTACCCTGAACTTAAAATAAGAGTTCAAAAAAAAATTACCGATAAAATTAAGAAGTTTTACTAAAGAGAAAAACCTTTATTTCTTGGCTTTTTCTGATACAGGTCCTTTCTCAGTGAAATTTGGAAGTTGGTAAGGTTATATTTAGAATTTAAGCATTGGAATATTTTATTCCTTGGTGAAACTTTATCTCCCTACCCTCTTCATGTACACTGAGAGTATTCATGATACATTCTTGCACCAGTTAAAACCAGATCCTAGGAGTGAATATTATAGGTTTACCACACATAACTGGCAAAATTTAGTATATTCCGTTTGCCAGTAGGATTTGCATTTCCTTGAAAGACAAAATTTCATACCAAAGGAATGAATTTTGAATTCAAAATCAGAAGCTTGGCATCAATAAACCGATATGGAAGGTATTTTGGGCGGCCTCTATATAAAGTCAGTCATTTTTAGTTTGGAAACATGAAAGACTGAATATGCCAACAAACAGTGGCCAGACAATATATGAAAAGAGAACTCGGATCCACATCCTCTGCAGCAACCTGTCCAGGAAGACAAATCACATTCTCTGCAGCAATCAGTCCAGATGAGTCAGGACTTAGTCAATAACTGCCAACTTTTCTAATATTTGTCCCCTTTTCCAACTCAGAACTAACCTTAGAGAGCCAAATATGTTTCTCAAACCAATCACATAGAATATCCTGCTTCTAGCTAGCCTGCCTCTAGCTTCCCCATGCCTTCAACCTACACTCATAGCATACTTTGGCGCTCCACTTTTTCACTATAAAGTTTTTCTGCTCTTCTGCCTCTCTCCCAAATGTAAGTGACAGTGGCTGACTCCCTTGCTATAGCAAGCTCTGAATAAAAATAGCCTTTGCTTGTCATTTCTGTGGTCTTCATTTCTTTCTACAACCCTGTTACATAGATATTTTAGAGCCAAGATTTTTAACTGGTTATATAAATGATGATCGACTAAGAAGCTTAAAAAGTACAGGCCGGGCCATGGTGGCTCATGCCTGTAATCCCAGCACTTTGAGAGGCGGAGGCGGGTGGATCACCTGAAGTCAGCAGTTCCAGACCAGCCTGGCCAACATGGTGAAACCCCGTCTCTACTAAAAATACAAAAATTAGCCGGGCATGGTGGTGCGCTTGCAATCCCAGTTACTCGGGAGACTGAGACAGGAGAATTGCTTGAACCCTGGAGGTAAAGGTTGCAGTGAGCCGAGACCGTGCCACTGCACTCCAGCCTGGGTGACAGAGTGAGACTCCATTCCACCACCCGCCACCCTCGCCGAACAACAACAACAAAAAAGTACAGATGACCAAGCATCACTCAAGTCCAACTGCATTCACATTTCTATGGGAAGGCCTGGCAATGAGTGTTTTAAAGAAGCATCCCAGGTGATTCTTATGTACACTGTCATTTGAAAACAGCTGTTCCCTGGAAATCTTGATTAAATTTTTTGAATATTCATGAATACCCATTCCAAGCTAGATGACAGCAAAAAAAAGACAAACAAACAAAAATGCCTATGTTCGTTTCCAAACCTCCCAACTCCGGTCCCTTGTCTAGAAAACATCAGGACTAGTTTGAAACTTGTTCTAACAGATAAAATTAAATGCTCTTCCACCAGAAGTCATTTGTTTTTTCAAATATTTTCAATGTTCTTTGAGATGGATCCCTTTAGCATTTCTCATAAACTGTTAACTGAAATCCATAGATGCTGAAGAAACAATGTTAGCACAATGCATATAAGAGAGTCACTTTACCAGAAGAAAGTTGATTGTTTGCCCTCAAACAGAAGTCCAATATAACACTGGTTTGGGAGAGCCATTCTGATCCCCTTATAAATGTAGAAAAGTGATCAGTGATGTGCTGGCTTATGATTAACTCTGGCAAGGTTGTTCTTTTGGCAGGGTAGATGTGTTGCATTAAGTAGAATGTGATATCACCAAGAAAACATATTGGGTTTTGTGTTGTATTCAGAACAGAAATAGCTGAGAACCAAAAGGCACTTCTGGAAGTATTCCCAGCTATCAATTTCCCTAATATGCAAAATTCAAAATTTCTAAGCAATATTACAGGGATTCTTGCAAATATTAAAGATGTATTACTCTAATTGCCAATGGTATATATTTTACCCTAATTATCCCTCCTTTGAAGACTACCTGGGTTATTCAAGTTAATGCAGCACAGTAAGAGCCTAAAGTCAATGTGAATAAAACAACGATCATTTTATTTTGCCAGCAAGGCAAGGCCACAAATAACCTAGTGTATCTATGACACAAACTTGCATACAAAAACTCTTTTCCTCTGTTTTTGCTCCCCAGCTTTGTCTTCATTTGTTTTTAATGGAATTAGGCAAATTTGCAGATGGTAAAGCACAAAAATAATTTTAATAAATGATTATGAGTGGTTTGTTGTCTCTCACAAATCACTTCATTCCCTGAAACTAAGACTGAAAATTTCCACAACTAAGGACAGTTTTGGAAGAAATTTCAGGCAAATAAGTAATATTTTTTTCACTTCAATGATGTCATACACTTCCACTGAAAATATAGAAAGAGGAAATTGAGACAATGTCTGGGTGTGCAGTGTGAATGCTAGAATCAAAGTGTAAGGAATGGTGTTTGTTGCCCAAGTCATGGTAGGCAGATGAATGGTCTGGTATATTAGGGATGGACCTGAAGAAATTGGGAGTTTAAAAATAGTGCTTATTCTGTGCCAGAAGAGAAAGTTCTAATTGCTTCCTGAAAGTACATATCTTGGAGACAAAGAGGACATTAACTCTGATAAAGTGGAAACGCCAGAAGGGTGTGGGGTATCGGGAAGAAAAAGTGCACAGTTTTCCACTTCTAAAATGAGTCTTTCCAACATATTGAAACAGTAATTCTAACACACATGTGTATAATTAAAAAATAAACATTTCCTCAAGATTCTTTTCAACTCATATTCAGCTTATAGGCTGGAGATTGATTTTAAATAAACTGTACATTATTTTTGCATTTTAGAGCAATTTGAGAAAATATTGAGTTTATTTTGTAAGGCTTTAATGCTTGCGTATATGACTCAGAATTGGACACCAAAGTTCCTAGTGTTTAAAAATTTCTATTCCCCTTTGTTTATGTTCCAGTTATTGAAATATTCTTGATTTATGTCATTTTATATTTGACATTTCCATGCTTATATTGCTTTATTGTCACTAATGTGGATAAAAAGAGGCAAAGTGTAAACTATTTGAAGAGATTTATTCTGAACCAAATAAGAGTGACCATGGCCCATGACACAGCCCTCAGGAGGTCCTGAGAACAGGTGCCCAAGGTGGTCAGGGTGAAGCTTGGTTTTATACATTTTAGGGAGGCATGAGATGTCAAGCAAGTACATTTAAGAAATACATTGGTTTAGTCCAGAAAGGCAGGACAGCTCAAAGCAGGGGGGCTTCCAGGCTATAGATAAGTTTAAACATTTTCTGGTTGACAATTCGCTGAGTTTGTCTAAAGACCTGGTATCAATAAGAAGAAAATGTCTTGGTTAAGATAAAAGGTTGTGGAGACCAAAGTTTTGTCATGCAGATGAAGTGTCCAGGTACCAGGCTTTAGAGAGAATAGGCTGTAAAACGATTCTTATCAGACTTAAAATCTGTGTTGACTTTAATGCCAGAGAGGCATAATGAGGCATGTTCGACCCCCACTTCCCATTATGGCCTAAAATAGTCCCTCAGATTAAATTTTAAGAGTCCTGGTGAGGAGGAAGTCCATTAACATGGTTGGGGGTGGGAGTGGGGGTGGGGGCTTAGAATTTTATTTTTGGTTTACATCTTCCCCTTTCTGGCCAAGATTTGCCAGAGACAATATCAAAGACCAGCAAATTGTTATTGTGTCTCATAGCATTTCCAGGGTGGCGTGGCTGCCTGCTCTGAGTCTATCCTGTCCTTTGGTGAGGCTCCCTGTGGCAAAGGGCCTTAAGAGTCGAAAGACTTATAGTCAATTAATTGTTCTAGGCCAGATAGGAATAGATGTGGACAGGCATTCATTACCTCTTAAAGTTATTATTTTAAGTAAAAAGCCAGCAATTAAAACAAAAAGGCAAATTTATAAGACTGATTTATTTTTAACTTCTACGTGTTGAGCTTGGTTTTTGTTACAGGCTTATAGCAATTAGCTACACAAAACAAAAGCATTGTTCTAAAAATAATTTAAAATATGTGTATATATCTCTATATATCTATATTTATCTTCACCACTCATGACTGGGAGTATTATATCCAGGAGGTTTTGTTACATGATATTTATATTCTGTTAGTAAATATTTTCCTTGAATTCTATAGTAAGGAGAAAACACGCTATAGTTGCGGTGGATGCAAAAGTGACACATAATCATTTAGAAGGCAACTGAAGGTGCTTTACCAGTTGTTTAGGCATCTTTGTAGCCCTTCTTGATTTGGAGGCTTTGACCTTGACCTAATTTCATCCCTCATAACTGGTCCTTATTATCTTATGTGCCTGTCTTTTCTGCAACAGTCCCTGAGCCTAGAGGGAGGGTGCTTGTATAGTTTTAGAAGCCCAGCTTTCACAGTGAAACAGATTCCAGCCCAGTGGAATGCCAGATGAAGGAGATTCATATCTCTGGTCTTCAGAATGCCATGATTTTTGTTTCCTTGGAAGTGAAACAAGGAGAGATAAATAACAAATGTTTGACAATTATTTGGCAATCATAGGAGGAATTTTTGTGTCAGAACAGAAAAAGAAACCTATTCCATCAGGGCATCAACTAAAAATATGATGAAAAAGCATAATCTGGTACTCTCCAGAGGATTACTGGAGCCAAAAAATAATGATTCAATCTGCACTCAAAGAAAAAAAGTTAGGGCTGAAATCTGGTATTAAGTGCCACACTTTTCCTTTGAAATAATCTCTCTAGCTGCTTTTTTTTTTCTATTAAAGAGAAATTACGGCAAGTCTGATTATTTGCATAAAATGCAGCAAGAATCGATTGGTCACATAGACTTCTTTTAAGTTGGCTTTGCTGGAAATTTACCTAAAAATACACTATTTTAGACTATATCTTGTTAAAACAACTAGGGCCTCCAATTGTTTGTTTTAAAACTCTTACTGAACTTATGCAAACAGTTATATTGTCAAAAAATTACTATCTGAATTTTGGAGAACTCAGAAAGGCAAATTTGCTTACAAGGACAAGCTTTACCCAAAAAAACTTAAAAGAAAAAGATATTTTTGACACTTCTTTAACCAGACCAGCGGCTATTAAACAAGATGTTTGTTTATTTTGGAAATAACATTTACAAACTAAACAGCTCCTGAGCACTATCAGGTATTGTAGAATTTAGAAGCTCCTCATAATTAATCCTAGAAAAGAGACTCTCTAGTCATCAGGTAGCAAGGTTTTATGTAAACCATTTTTATTTTATCTTGAAACTCTTTTGGGAAACATTCTTTCATTAGCCTAGGGGTAGTTTCCATTCACATTCCATCACAAGGCAGTAAATGCTCCTTGTAGTGGAAATTCTCTAGTTCAGTCATTGCCATTGAAAAGTACTCACAGTTTTTTTTTTTGCCATTAACCCTGATAAATGCTCCACACAAAGGACTGTGCAGTGGAGAATCTGTCCTGATTAGTACTCCAGCTTCTACCCTATACTTTGTGGGCTGAGGCGATTTTACTAGTTCCCATTTAGCATGTGCAATTAACATTTCCTGAAAGAGCAGACTTACATGCCTTCAGTTTCATAGTACTAGAAAGAGGATACATCCCCAGTCAGATGCAGTACCTATTTTCATAAGATATTTAGGTAAAGGAGTTACGACTACCTTCCATAAAGCTTGTTTCAACATCTTACATTCTATAATTCTATTAACCTGTATGTTTATATGTTCTAGTCCCAGGAACCCTTTCTTACCCCCAGAGCATTTTATCTTTTCTGGTGAAAAGGGTTTGGGTTCGCAGCAGGGAGTTTCATCTGTAAGACCTATGAGGAACAGCAAATTTGGTAAGGCTTCTGAAAATGTCCTATAATTCTGTGGGAGGAGCACTCATCTGTTAGGGAACCCCTTAGCCCCCAAATGTACCATGACCTGGGTAACAGGCATATTTGATGGGAGGAGATTCCAGTTGTCATAAAGCCAGTTATCAAAAGTAACCCAAATTTCCAGTGAAAAAAAAACCTTAGGGGTTAACATGACTTTCAGATTTTAAATTACTGGATAGTATTGAGATTAAATTTGCCAAATTAAATTTACCAAAGATTACCAAGGTCATGTGAATTAAAAGGCATCCAAGCTAGCTTCTACCAATCCGATTAGCACCTTCTTAAGTAAGTTACTTGATTAGAGCTCTGTCATGTAGTTTAGCGGTGAAATATCAGTTTCACATGACATATATAAAGATAGAGATGTAACAGGCATACAGAATAAAAAGGCAGGCCGAAAAGATATTTTATTTGCCTGTTTTCAGAAAAAAAAATCTCCCTTACTTTACATAATTAATAAAATGTACAGGAGCCAAAAAAAGGTGAAGGACAGACCTGTCCTTTAAGACCTTTTCAAGAGAAAGAGTTGAACCTCTGAGATACCAATCTGATGAATGTTAAAGAAACAGATTATAGAATTTAAAAAACTTAAAACTTCTTGTATTAAAAGTAAGTCAATATTTGTAATAAAATATTGTTTTAACCAATTATTTAGTTTTGTATTAGTGTATTATTTTACTATCAAAGAATCGTCTTTAGTAAGACTCTGATTTATTCTTAATCTTAGCCACCTGAATTATACAACTGCTTTAAAAATTCCTTTTTACGATCTTTATTATGACTTACATAGACCATTCGCAAGATGCATAGAATTTCTGTTTTGTCCTAAATATCCCTCTTTCTTGAATAACCTAGTCATTTTATTTTAGGACAAAAATTCACCACACAAGATTCTTTCTTATGTAAAACTGCTTTCCTTTCTATCTTCTTTACCAAAAGTACCTCTTTATATCTTTAACTTTCTTTACATCTCTTATTTCCTGATTCCTTTACCATGTTTTATATATCAGCTTCAAAAAAGCTTTGAACTAGACAAAGATATTTTACCTTTTAATAAGAACTTCTTTTTAAAAAAATGTTTTTCTATTATTTTTAAATTGAAAATTACCCAGGTACTGACACAGACAGGAGGCAAGGAAATATTGGGTAGAAGACTACAGTTCCCTGACAAGGCCACGCCTTCAAGCCTGGAAGCCTATGACTCTAAATGGGAACAGGCATTCCTGTTTTAGCGCCCAAATGTTGCCTTTTGGTCTGCCACAGCCTCCTATCCTGTACCCATATAAACCCCAAACCCAAGGCTCCACAAGCAGAAGAGCAGAAGAGTGGCATAGTGTCAGCGTGGCAGAGCAGTGTGACAGAGAAAGAGAGAAGAGAACGAGCATCTGAACATTGAGAGTAGTTCAGCTGGGGACTTTCGGGAGGAGATTGGTTGCAGGACAGCCAAACTCCAGGGGAGGATCATCTTCCCCCTCCATCCCCTTTCCAGTTCTCCATCTATTACACTGAGAGCCATTTCCATCACTCAATAAAATCCCCACATTCTGCATTCTTCATGTCCAAGTGACCTGATTCTTCCTGGATGCCAAACAAGAACCTGGGTACCAAAAGGGCAAGGAATACAAGGCTGCCACATTGACTCTCCACTGAGCTGGTTTAACACTCAGCCATCCACAGACAGCAGAGTTAAAGGAGCACTATAACATGCCCACTGAGGCTTTGGGAGTCGCAGGTGCCCCCCCGCCCCAGATGCTGCGGTGGGGCCTTCATGGAGTTTGCTTTTGCCAGGACCCAAATGCACTTGCCCTGGCTCCTGCACCTGCCTGTCTGTGTGCTTCTCCTCCCATGAAAAGTTTGAACATGAGGCAGCCAAGCAAGGGAGCCACACATCTGACACAAGTCCTGTGAGGGGGTCAGGGAACTCTCCTGCTTCAGTACTTAATATAAATTAGTAACCCAAGACCCTAAATTATGACGTTTGCTTACCATAATTTATTCCATTACATTCACCTGATTAATAGTTTACCTAGATTATTTACAAAAACTTTGATAGTCAATATTTAAAGGTATTTTCCTAAACCATTTTTTAGCTCTGTTAATTTCAGGTATTTACTCAAGAAACTTAAGGTTAAATATAAGGGCATTTTTTTTTTCTTTACCAGTAACTCAGGAGTTAGCTGTTTTCATTAAACCAACAATATTCCATGTCTTATTTGTTAAAATTACACAAATGAAGGTCATTCTGTCTTGGGCTGGGTTTCATACTTTTATAACACTTATGGTAATCTTACAGTATTCTGCAGGTATAAGCACAAAACCACTTGATCAATAAATACAAAAAAAGTCAACAATTCTTAAGATATTGTTAATATTATTTTACCAATAATTTAAAAGACAGCTTATTTAAGATTTTACTCAAGTTATGTGAACTTGAAAAAGTATTTGATTAGTTTTTTTTTTTTAATACTTTAAGTTCTAGGGTACATGTGCACAACGTGCAGGTTTGTTATATATGTACACATGTGCCATGTTGGTGTGCTGCACCCATTAACTCGTCATTTACATTGACTAGTTTTTTTTTTAAAGTATTTGATTTAAGCACTTTTATTTATCTATTAAGCCAATTAATTAGAGCTCTTTTACATATTTTTAGTTGTGAAACATTGTGTATGCAACATATAAATACATAGACGTATTAGACATGCTGATAGAAATACATCTTACAGATCCTTAAGACCTCTTTTCTTTCCTATCTTAGACTTTCAAATTCTTGATAACCTGTTTCATCACCCTAGGCAGTTGTCAGCTAAATAGCCCTAAATTTGCATATTAAAGAAAACAACTGAGGTGAAAATCAGGTAGCAAAATTTATATCATAAAGTATGAAGAGAAAAAATCTAGTGTGCTAACGGGAAATTAAAATGGGTTTAACTGCCAATTAAACATAAAATTACATAATTTATAAAGGTGTTTTAAATATACACATATGCACACACACGCACACACACACACACACAAAGATCCTACAGCTTTTACTTCAGAATTTTAGCCATGACATAAATACAAATTCACCAGCTTGCCAAAACAAAAAAATAAAAAAACAAAAAAACCCGTGAGAGCCAAACAGTGGTTTTTATCTCAGTAGAAGAGTAACAGCAGATTTAAAACAGGCAAAAAAACAAAATAGAGAAAAAGAGAACTTAGGAACTCTACAGTTTGCAGGTCGACCTTAGGGCTAATTTTCCTTAATGTCTATGTGCATGAAGACCATATTACTTCCATTTTACATAAACTCTGGCAAGTAGAGGTGCCATAAAACCAATGGAATGCTCAAAAGGGAGTCATTCTCCTTGTTTTCTCCTCATTCTTAGATTATTAGTTTCCCTTTTTTTTTCTTAAAAGGAGGAACCGAGCTGTGCCCTAGGGTTTCTGTGTAGTGGGTTGATGTGTGCTACTTGTGGGCAGGACTCCACAGTGTGTCACCATTGAGTCATTGCCACCCTCTTGCATGTCTCAGTTTCTCTCTACAAGGGTCTATTTATTACCTCTGTGAGGGCTCAAAACATTGGGTGATTAGCCCTTATATGTATGTCCTGGATGAGCCTTTTTAAAAATTAATTTTTAGTTGCAGATTTTTCTGTAAGTCCCCTGCATGTTGTAAGGGTCAACCCCCCCGAAACTCCCACGAGAGCCCCAGTCACCCAGGGGTTCCTTTCAGCTTATAGGAGCAAATGTCTTTTCTCTTCAGAGATGAAAAACTCAAGTCTCTCATTTAGCTATGAAAACAACACTTCGGTTCCTTATGCAAATGTGCACAGACAGGCTGAATTAAGATTAATTGTGGGAGAAAAAGCAATAGAGAAGATCCTTTAGAATGCATCTCCAAACTAGAATTAGGATGCTGAAACAACAACTTCCTAGAAGGAAAACCGGTTCAGAATAAATCAAGGACCATCAACCAAAGGGAGGTTCAGGGCTCAGGAGGACTTATCAGTTTTACCAGAGGAGAAACTGCAACTTGGGGAGGCTTCAATGGACCCCTGCTGGTACCATAGCTCTCAGTTGGGCAACTCCTTTAGGGTCCTGAGTCTTCTCTGAGGCCCCACGTGTTTGCGTGCCAAATTGTTGTCAATGAAAAGAGTCAAACTCTGTAAAATATTTGAAGAGATTTATTCTGAGCCAAATATGAGTGACCATGGCCCATGACACAGCCCTCAGGAGGTCCCAAGAAGATGTGCCCAAAGTGGTCCGGGTGCAGCTTGGTTTTATATATTGTAGGGAGGCACGAGATGTCAATCAAATACATTTAAGAAACATATTAGTTTGGTCCAGAAAGGCAGGAAAACTCAAAGCAGGGGAAATGGATGGGGGCTTCCAGGCTATTGGTAAATTTAAACATTTTCTCATTGACAATTGGTTGAGTTTGTCTAAAGACCTGGGATTAACAGAAAGGAAATAAGAGGTTGTGGAGACCAAAGCCTCCAGGTAGCAGGCTTCAGAGAGAATGGGTGGTAAAATGTTTTTTTATCAGACTTAAAAATCTGTGTTGAAGTTAATGCCAGAGAGGTATAAGGAGTCATGTTTGACCCCTCTTCCTATCATGACCTGAAACAGCCTCTCAGGTTAAATTTTAAGAGCCCTGGCTAAGGAGGAAGTCCATTAAGATGGTTGGGGGACCTTAGAATTTTATTTTTGGTTTACACTAGAATCAAGGTCAAGCTCTTGGTTAGGTTAAGAATTTTATGTGTTAGATTCCATCAAGGTTACAAATTACAAAGCAAATTGCCAAGTATAAAATACTTTAAATATTTTACCATATACATTATCTTTATTGGTTACCCATTGAACAAGAAGTACACTGAATACACTGAGCTAAGGTTCACATTCAAAAATTCAATACACTGGATAAAAAAAGGTGGGGGCATTTACCCCTAGTGATCCACTTACATGGATCGGTGTGACAGGCAACCAGCTTGAAAGAGAAATATTAATGGTTAATTGTGAGGTCAATACATTCATCTTTAGAAAATCTCCTGAATGCTTTTTATAAGCTTACCTCTTTCCAACAGTCTACATACTTGCTTTGTATGTATAAAACTCCTGCCCTTGCTTTTAAAATTAGGAGGATTTATGTTCTTTTTGGCTGCTAGAAAATATTTATAAATCTATGCTACATTGTTTAAAATCATTTTTTTTTTAATTTTACAATGATTTTTACCAACTTGAGCAAGGATAAACCAACCTGTAAACATGTTCACACAGCCTATTTGAACTTTGTATTAATGAACAGGCAATGTTGGCTAAGTTGTCTAGACTCATTCAGACCTGTATCACTGTTCACATGTTAATTTTAATTTCCAAGAAGAAACTAAAATAAATCACAACTATCTTTTTGACTTGTTTTGTAAATTACTGCAAATTTCTAATTCCAAAAAAAAGTTACAAAAGAAAATTTCTTTATTTGTAGCATGCAGCACCAATTGGAAATGTGAGATGTTATATGACACAGTCATGAGAAATCAGAGTGAGAAAATGTCTATGGCTTCAGAAGTGTGTGATTATCATCATTAAGTCATTACACATGTTAACATCTGGACTTCAGTTAGTTGCAGATATAGACACAATACCATGTGTATTTTCAAGCATAGTTCATCATTTCAAAGATATTTACTGAAGAACAAATATTCTCAACTAGTTTAAGTAGTGGAGGATAAAACATTGAAAAAGAAATGTATATTTTAGAGAGTGATATGAAGCTATATCATTGAAATATTAGTTGAACTTCAATTTTGAAAATTAAGTATTTGGTTATTCTCTGTCTTTTATTATAGCCTAAAAATTTAACATGAGGCCATGAAATATAAAGAATAAGGTGCCCTATGGTTTACTATAATTTAAATTAAATGCAGATATATTTCAATTTTTTAAAGAGTATCTTTTTTCCAGTTAAGCCTTTACTTAATTTGACTTTATTATTTGCACTAGAAGTTATATACATGGTTTAGTAAACATATGAAACCCATACGTCCCATAAGTGAGGAAATGCCCACATCTTTTAAGGCCATCAGAAGGAAAGAACTCACATATCCAGAAAAAACTACCTGGGCAATCTGCCAGTCTAAATGTCTCACATTGTGCTGGCCAAACAACACTGGTGGCTCTTGAGCTGAGTAACCAGTATGCTAACTTTGATCTAAATGCTCATAAATGAATATGTATAAATGGAAACAGGTACCGAAGAACCACCAAATATTTGAGAAAAACAAACACCTATACCCAGAGGTAATTACCTAAGGGAAAAGAATTTATACAGTAAAAGAAAGAAGAGTTCAAAATCCATTTAATTTATGTTCTCAAAGAAATTTGAGAAGATACTGCACCCATTAACCTCTGCCCTCCTCTCACCTCCAAAGTTCAGGCTGCTATGAAATAGTCCTTGGAAATTAAAATTTTCATTACCAAAATAAAAGAGCTTGATAGATGGAATAAATAGCAAAATGTGCAGGCCAGACAACCAAATTAGTTAGGAAGAAGTTCAAGGCAAGGGACCCTCATACACCCTGTTACCAATGAACAAAGTTAAAGAAAAAAAGTCAAGAGATGGATCCATAAGAATTATTATAAAATGAAACTCTGAAAAACTTTCAGAAAATAGGAAGGGGAATAATAAGCTTATTCTAGAGGAATGATAATATGTTTACCGTCACATTTTTCACCTTCAACGTCAGGAGACAAATTATCAGTGTCTTCACCATTCTCCAGAAAATAATTTTGAACCCAGAATTTTATATCCAGCCAAGCTGTCATTCATGTTAAGAGTAAAATAAAAATATTTGGGCATATACAATGCAGAACATTTATTACTCACATATCTTTTCTGAACAAATCACTTACTTATACTTCAGTAAAAATAAAAAATGAAACAAAGATGAAAGAAGATGTGGGACATGAGAAAGCATACTAAGCAAACAAAAGCAAAACAAACCACTAAACTATACAGTTCAATCTAAGTAATTTTTAATAATATGGACTTGAAGCTTAAGTAATATTCTAAAATATAATAAAATAATGTAAAGATTTTAGTGGCAAATTGAAAATAAAATACCAGTAATTTCAACATGAAAAGTAGCTGGAGTGAAGAGTGAAGTAAAAGCATGTTTATTGGAGAAGAATATTGATATAGCTACATGGTTATTAAAAACTGCAAGATTAAATATGTTTGTTTGAAATGCTAAAGTAATCATTACAAAAATAGAAATCATTTGTACATCTTCCAAACTACTGAGGGAAAAAAAGAACAAATAAAACTTGATCAACCCATGGAAAGGAAAGAAAGAAAAGAAATAAAAGATTGTAAACAAGCCTGCAAACAAACAAACAAAAATTAAAACAAATGAAATAGCATGAATAAGCCCAAACATATCACTAATACACGTACATGAATTTTATTCTTCTATTAAAAGAAGAGGCTCAGTTCAGAGCAAGGTTTCAGCATTTTATGTTCTTTATTCATCACGTCCTTACTTGAACACAACTCTGTTTAATGTGTTCACACTGAGTTTCAAAATAATATTAAAGATAGAGGAAGGTGAGAATCTGTCTGATTCTGGTGAGTCCGTTTCCTCAAAATGTAAAAGACACTTTTCTAGAATGAAAGATTCATCCTTCATCTATTACACACATCTATTTTTAAGGAAATAAACATTGCTTAAATTCAGTGAATCAGAATATTTCCTTATTCTTTTCTATGTTAATGAAGAAGCTGCTCCTAAAAATCTAATATTAGGAGATAGATCATGGATATAATTTGCTTTTGTCACAAGAACATTCATAGTAATTAGTGTGATTAATAGTTCAAAAGTCAGATACGAATTTCAATCTAGGATCTTCCATTTGCTATCTGGTGGCTGATTATAGTTTTCCTGTCTGAGTCATTTCTAATGTAAGTAAATGAGGATAATAATATTTTTCAAGTACTAGTATATTTTGTCACTCACTTATATTCTTCTCCTGCCTTTCTCTTCTCTATCTATCTCCCTAATTGATTGTAAATACTCTAAGTATTTTCTATTAAAAGTATTTTTTTTCTTGTTTCCTGGACCTATACCTCTCTATGGATTTGATATGTAACTGGTACATACTAATAAAGCTATATTACTCATTTATGGCCTCTTCCACGCCTGTAACTATGTATTCAATCCTCTTCTAGCATACTTTATACCAGGCAAAACCTAGAATTCAGATATCCTTGACACCTTCTTTTCTCCAACTCCCCATATCTAATCCACCACAAAATCCAGCTGTTTACCCCTCATTTATATCTCTAAAATCCATCCATTTCTCTCCATTTCCACTGCTGCCATCTTTGTTCATGCTCAATAGCCTCTTAACATGAATTACTCAATAGCCTCCTGTTGCATCCAACCTGGATTGTTTTCACATTTTGCCTATTATGAATAAAGCATCTGTGAACATTAGTGTACAGGATTTTGTGTCAACATGAGTTTTCATTGCCCTGGAAAAAAGGCCCCAGAGTGCAATTGGTGGGTTATACAGTAGTAGTTGGATATTTAGTTTTTAAGAGATTACCAAACTGTTTTTCCAGAGTGGCTGTACCATTTTAATTTCCACCAGCACTGTATTAGTGATCCAGCTTATCCCCTTCCTTGCCAGCATTTTATATTGTCGCTATTTTTTGTGTCAGCCATTATAAGAGTGTACTGATATTTAATTATGGTTTTCATTTGCAGTTTCCTGATGGACACTGATGCTTTTATGTGATTATTTTTTATCTGTATATTCTCTTTGGTAAAATACCTGTTCCTATCTTTTGCTTATTTCTGATCAGGATAGGTCGGGGTTTTTGTTTTGTTGTTTAGTTTTAGAGAATTCTTTATATATGCTTATCTATTGTCACATATGTGATTTGCAAATATTTTCTCCAAGATTGTGGCTTAACTTCTCATCCTCTTCACAGGCTCTTTCAGAAGACAAAAGTTTTTAATTTTAATGATGTCCAATTTATGAAATTTTATTTTTTATGGATTTTTTTTTGGTGTGAAGTTTAAGAATTTTTCCTGGCCCCAAAAGCCAATAATTTTATCTTTTTTTTTTTTAAGTTTTATATTTTTCTTTCACATTTAAGTCTGTGGACCATTTTAAATAATTTTTATATAAAAGTTGTGAGTTTGGACAAGGTTCATATTTTTTGTTTACAGATGTGCAATTGTTCCAGCACTATTTGTTGAAAGACTTTAATTCCTCTCTTGAATTGCTCTTGGATATGTTTGTATGGGTCTTTCTATGGATTTTTTTTTATGGACTTGATGTTAAGTACTGAAGCGGGAGAGTTCCCTGACCCCTTGACAGGTCTTGTGTCAGAGGTGTGGCTCACTTGCTTGGCTGCCTCATGTTCAAACTTTTCATGGGAGGGCAAGCACACAGACGGGCAGGTGCAGGAGCCAGAGCAAGTGTGCTTAGGTCCTGGCAGGAGCAAACTCCATGAAGGCCCCATGGCAGCCTCTGGGGCCGGGGATTGCCTGCAACTCCCAAAGCCCCAGTGGGCATGTTACAGTGCTGTTTTAGTTCTGCTGTCTGTGAATGACTGAGTGTTAAACCATCTCAGTGGAGAGTCAGCGTGGCAACCTTTTATTCCCTGCCCTTTTGGTACCCAGGTTCTTGTCCAGCATCCACGAAGAATCAGGTCACTTAGACATGAAGAATGCTGAATGTGGGAATTTTATTGAGTGATAGAAATGGCTCCCAGTGGGACAGATGAAGAGCTGGAAAGAACAAAGCTGGAGGCATCATGCTACCTGACTTCAAACTATACTACAAGCCTACAGTAACCAAAACAGCATGGTACTGGTACCAAAACAAAGATATAGACCAATGGAACAGAACAGAGCCCTCAGAAATAATACTACACATCTACAGCCATCTGATATTTGACAAACCTGACAAAAACAAAAAATGGGGAAAGGATTCTCTATTTAATAAATGGTGTTGGGAAAACTGGCTAGCCATATGTAGAAAGATGAAACTGGATCCCTTCCTTACACCTTACACAAAAATTAATTCAAGATGTATTAAAGACTTAAATATTAGACCTAAAACCATAAAAATCCTAGAAGAAAACCTAGGCAATACCATTCAGGACATAGGCATGGGCAAGGACTTCATGACTAAAACACCAAAAGCAATGGCAACAAAAGCCCTAATTAAACTAAAATGTGGCACATGTACACCATGGAATACTATGCAGCCATAAAAAAGGATGAGTTCATGTCCTTGGTAGAGACATGGATGAAGTGGAAACCATCATTCTCAGCAAACTGTCACAAGTACAGAAAACCAAACACCGCATGTTCTCACTCATAGGTGGGAATTGAACAATGAGAACACTGGGACACAGGGTGGGGGACATCACACACCGAGGCCTGTCAGGGAGTGGGGGGAGGGGGAAGAGAGAATTAGGTGATATACTTAATTTAAATGATTAATTAATGGGTGCAACATACCAACATGGCACATGTATTCATATGCAACAAACCTGCGTGTTGTGCACTTGTACCCTAGACCTTAAAGTATAATTTAAAAAAAAGAAAAAAAGAAACCCAGATGGTATAATGTAAAGGAATTGTTCTGTTTCACAGACTGGTATCCTAAGAGAATGATCAGCCAAGTAAACTGGATAAATGCCACTATAAGGTCCATTTGCCCTGAGAAAGGGACTGCCCAACTCTCCCTATGAAATACCAAGTGAAGCACACTGGATGAAGCAGTTAATATGCTTCATATGTAAGCCATGTTAGACTGCCTTTAAGATAACTGGAATATCCTCCCATCAAATATGCCTGTTACCCAGGTCATGGTACATGTGGGGGCTAAGGGGGTCCCTTACAGATAAGTGCCCCTCTCACAGAATCATAGGACACTTTCAGAAGCCTTACCAAATTTGCTGTTCCTCATAGGTCTTACAGATGAAACTCCCTGCTGCGAACCCAAACCCTTTTCACCAGAAAAGGTGAAATGCTCTGGGGGCAAGAAAGGGTTCCTGGGGCTAGAACATATAAACATACAGGTTAATAGAATTATAAAATGTAAGATGTGGAAACACGCTTTATGGAAGGTAGTCGTAACTCCTTTACCTAAATATCTTATGAAAATAGGTACTGCATCTGACTGGGGATGTTTCCTCTTTCTAGTACTATGAAATTGAAGGCATGCAAGTCTGCTCTTTTAGGAAATGTTAATTGGATATGCTAAATGGGAACTAGTAAAATCGCCTCAGCCCACAAAGTATAGGGTAGAAGCTGGAGTACTAATCAGGACAGATTCTCCACTGCACAGTCCTTTGTGTGGAGCATTTATCAGGGTTAATGGCAAAAAAAACTGTGAGCACTTTTCAATGGCAATGACTGAACTAGAGAATTTCCACTACAAGGAGCATTTACTGCCTTGTGATGGAATGTGAATGGAAACTACCCCTAGGCTAATGAAAGAATGTTTCCCAAAAGAGTTTCAAGATAAAATAAAAATGGTTTACATAAAACCTTGCTACCTGATGACTAGAGAGCCTCTTTTCTAGGATTAATTATGAGGAGCTTCTAAATTCTACAATACCTGATATTGCTCATGAGCTGTTTAGTTTGTAAATGGTATTTCCAAGGTAAACAAACATCTTGTTTAATAGCCGCTGGTCTGGTTAAAGAAGGGTCAAGAATATCTTTTTCTTTTAAGCTTTTTTTTGGGTAAAGCTTGTCCTTGTAAGCAAATTTGCCTTTCTGAGTTCTCCAAAATTCAGATAGTAATTTTTTGACAATATAACTGTTTGCATAAGTTCAGTAAGAGTTTTAAAACAAACAATTGGAGGCCCTAGTTGTTTTAACAAGATATAGTCTAAAATAGTGTATTTTTAGGTAAAGTTCTAGCAAAGCCAACTTAAAAGGAGTCTATATGGCCAATTGATTCTTGCTGCATTTTATGCAAATAATCAGACTTGCCATAATTTCTCTTTAATAGAAAAAAAAAGCAACTAGAGAGACTATTTCAAAGGAAAAGTGTGGCACTTAATACTAGAATCAGCCCTAACTTTTTTCGTTTGAGTGCAGATTGAATCATTATTGCTTGGTTACAATAATCCTCTAGAGAGTACCAGATTATGCTTTTTCTTCATACTTTTAGTTGATGCCCTGATGGAATAGGTTTCTTTTTCTGTTCTGACACAAAAATTCCTCCTATGATTGCCAAATAATTGTCAAACATTTGTTATTTATCTCTCCTTGTTTTACTTCCAAGGAAACAAAAATCATGGCATTCTGAAGACCAGAGATATGAATCTCCTTCATCTGGCATCCCACTGGGCTGGAATCTGTTTCACTGTGAAAGCTGGGCTTCTAAAACTATACAAGCACCCTCCCTCTAGGCTCAGGGACTGTTGCAGAAAAGACAGGCACATAAGATAATAAGGACCAGTTATGAGGGATGAAATTAGGTCAAGGTCAAAGCCTCCAAATCAAGAAGGGCTACAAAGATGCCTAAACAACTGGTAAAGCACCTTCAGTTGCCTTCTAAATGATTATGTGTCACTTTTGCATCCACCGCAACTATAGCGTGTTTTCTGCTTACTATAGAATTCAAGGAAAATATTTACTAACAGAATATAAATATCTTGTAACAAAGCCTTCTGGATATAATACTCCCAGTCATGAGTGGTGAAGACAAATACAGATATATAGAGATATATACACATATTTTAAATTATTTTTAGAACAATGCTTTTGTTTTGTATAGCTAATTGCTATAAGCCTGTAACAAAAACCAAGCTTGCAGTATCTCAACACGTGGAAGTTAAAAATAAATCAATCTTATAAATTTGCCTTTTGGTTTTGGTTGTTGGCTTTTTACTTAAACTAATAACTTTAAGAGGTAATGAATGCCTGTCCACATCTATTCCTATCTGGCCTAGAAGAATTAATTGGCTATAATAAGTCTTTTGACTCTTAAGGCCCTTTGCCACAGGGAGCCCCACCAAAGGACAGGATAGACTCAGAGCAGGCAGCCATGCCGCCCTGGAAATGCTATGAGACACAATAACAATTTGCTGGCCTTTGATACTGTCTCTAGCAAATCTTGGCCAGAAAGGGGAAGACGTAAACCAAAAATAAAATTCTAAGCCCCCACCCCCACCCCCACTCCCAACCATGTTAATGGACTTCCTCCTCACCAGGACTCTTAAAATTTAATCTGAGGGCCTGTTTTAGGCCGTAATGGGAAGTAGGGGTCGAACATGCCTCATTATGCCTCTCTGGCATTAAAGTCAACACAGATTTTAAGTCTGATAAGAATCATTTTACAGCCTATTCTCTCTAAAGCCTGGTACCTGGACACTTCATCTGCATGACAAAACTTCGGTCTCCACAACCTTTTATCTTAACCAAGATATTTTCTTCCTATTGATACCAAGTCTTTAGACAAACTCAGCGAATTGTCAACCAGAAAATGTTTAAACTTATCTATAGCCTGGAAGCCCCCCTGCTTTGAGCTGTCCTGCCTTTCTGG
>NW_012100466.1:747586-748873 GCF_000951045.1 Mandrillus leucophaeus | reverse complement strand
CCTAGAAGAAAACCTAGGCAATACCATTCAGGACATAGGCATGGGCAAGGACTTCATGACTAAAACACCAAAAGCAATGGCAACAAAAGCCAAAATAGACAAATGAGATCTAATTAAACTAAAATGTGGCACATGTACACCATGGAATACTATGCAGCCATAAAAAAGGATGAGTTCATGTCCTTGGTAGAGACATGGATGAAGTGGAAACCATCATTCTCAGCAAACTGTCACAAGTACAGAAAACCAAACACCGCATGTTCTCACTCATAGGTGGGAATTGAACAATGAGAACACTGGGACACAGGGTGGGGGACATCACACACCGAGGCCTGTCAGGGAGTGGGGGGAGGGGGAAGAGAGAATTAGGTGATATACTTAATTTAAATGATTAATTAATGGGTGCAACATACCAACATGGCACATGTATTCATATGCAACAAACCTGCGTGTTGTGCACTTGTACCCTAGACCTTAAAGTATAATTTAAAAAAAAGAAAAAAAGAAACCCAGATGGTATAATGTAAAGGAATTGTTCTGTTTCACAGACTGGTATCCTAAGAGAATGATCAGCCAAGTAAACTGGATAAATGCCACTATAAGGTCCATTTGCCCTGAGAAAGGGACTGCCCAACTCTCCCTATGAAATACCAAGTGAAGCACACTGGATGAAGCAGTTAATATGCTTCATATGTAAGCCATGTTAGACTGCCTTTAAGATAACTGGAATATCCTCCCATCAAATATGCCTGTTACCCAGGTCATGGTACATGTGGGGGCTAAGGGGGTCCCTTACAGATAAGTGCCCCTCTCACAGAATCATAGGACACTTTCAGAAGCCTTACCAAATTTGCTGTTCCTCATAGGTCTTACAGATGAAACTCCCTGCTGCGAACCCAAACCCTTTTCACCAGAAAAGGTGAAATGCTCTGGGGGCAAGAAAGGGTTCCTGGGGCTAGAACATATAAACATACAGGTTAATAGAATTATAAAATGTAAGATGTGGAAACACGCTTTATGGAAGGTAGTCGTAACTCCTTTACCTAAATATCTTATGAAAATAGGTACTGCATCTGACTGGGGATGTTTCCTCTTTCTAGTACTATGAAATTGAAGGCATGCAAGTCTGCTCTTTTAGGAAATGTTAATTGGATATGCTAAATGGGAACTAGTAAAATCGCCTCAGCCCACAAAGTATAGGGTAGAAGCTGGAGTACTAATCAGGACAGATTCTCCACTGCACAGTCCTTTGTGTGGAGCATTTATCAGGGTTAATGGCAAAAAAAA
>NW_012100466.1:703012-743416 GCF_000951045.1 Mandrillus leucophaeus | reverse complement strand
TCTTTAGACAAACTCAGCGAATTGTCAACCAGAAAATGTTTAAACTTATCTATAGCCTGGAAGCCCCCCTGCTTTGAGCTGTCCTGCCTTTCTGGGCTAAACCAATGTATTTCTTAAATGTACTTGCTTGACATCTCATGCCTCCCTAAAATGTACAAAACCAAGCTTCACTCTGACCACCTTGGGCACCTGTTCTCAGGACCTCCTGAGGGCTGTGTCATGGGCCATGATCACTCTTATTTGGTTCAGAATAAACCTCTTCAAATAGTTTACACTTTGCCTCTTTTCATCCACATTAGTGACAATAAAGCAATATAAGTGTGGAAATGTTAAATATAAAATGGCATAAATTGAGCATATTTCAATAACTGGAACATAAACAAAGGAGAGTAGAAATATAAAATAACCTAAATTAAGAATATTTCAATAACTGGAACATAAACAAAGGAGAACAGAAAATTTTAAATGCTAGGAACCTTGCCGTCCAATTCTGAGTCATATACAAAAGCATTAAAACCTTATAAAGTGAATTCAATATTTTCTCAAATTGCTCTAACACACAGAAATAATATCCGGTTTCTTTAAAATCAATCTCCAGCCTATAAGCTAAATATGTATTGAAAAGAATCTTGAGGAAATACTTATTTTTTAATTATACACATGTGTGTTAGAATTATTGTAATATGAGAGAGAAAGAGTCTATGTTTGTAGGGTCAGAGATAATCTGAGCAAGGCCTGAAACTTCCTCAAATTTCTTTAGATTCCTAGATAATGCTGTGGTTTTTAAAATTTTCTCTACTTGAACCCAAATAGAGCACTAGCTTAGCATTCAGAATAGCTTCACAAACAATACTCTGTCCAGTGCTTTCAGGATTATGAGAAAACTTGAGTAACCAGTGATTATTTGAATTTTTGTCTGCTATTGCTATTCTTAATCTGTTTTTTCAAGAGATAAATGTCTTCGATTAGTTGGTATCTCAGAAAGCAAATATACATATGTGTGTATATATACGTGTGCGTGTGTGTGTGTGTGTGTGTGTGTGTATAGAGAGAGAGAGAATGGAAGAAATTGTGTAGATTTCAACTGCAAACACAAAATAAACTAAATGGAGGGGAAAAGCCCTCCAAAATGTTACATTTTAGAGATATTAAATAAGATGCAATGAGTAATTTTATGTCAGTGAAAAGTATTTGAGTGTTTCCATGGATAAGTTAGTATTTCAAAAAGCTTTTTAGACTCCAAAATAGTCATAGAATAGATCATATTTACATATTAGAATCTCACTGTAAATATTGTTTACTGGTATTCTCTATATTCTAGGCCATCAGGAATGCCATTTTGAGGAACTTAGGTAATAAAGTTATCAAAAGGACCTTATTATGAAGTAGTCTCCTCAATTTTTGTCAACTCGGGGCATGGATTCTAAGGACAGTAAAGCTCCAGTGGATTTGATTTTACATATGCTTGTAAAACATCAGATGGTACCTTTAATCCATGGTTTTGAATAGTCACATGCCTTCTTTATCATTTATAATTTTAAAAATACCAAAATAGAAATTTTACAAATATGTTAAAATATTTGCATATTTTCTCACAAATTTGATCCGTACCTGGATGACTGATATACATCAAGCAGTCCTAATGATTTATCAGCCTATCTAGAAATTGCATAGGACTAAGGGTATTTAAAAAGTATTCTAAATCCAAGATAATGTGGCATATTCCTTTCTCTCAAAGAGATTATAAAGTATAGTTTCAATATGTTGGAAAGATTTATTTTAGAACTAGAAAACTGTGCAATTTTTCTTCCTGATACTCCATGCCCTTCTGGTGTTTACCCTTTATCAGAGTTAATGTCCTCTTTGTCTCCAAGATATTTACATTCAGGAAGAATTAGAACTTTCTCTTCTGGCACAGAATTAGCACTATTTTTAAACTCCCAATTTCTTCAGGTCCATCCCTCATATACCACACCATTCATCTGCCTACCATGACTTTAGCAACAAACACCATTCCTTACACTTTGATTCTAGCATTCACACTGCACACCCAGACATTGTCTCAATTTCCTCTTTCTATATTTTCAGTGGAAGTGTATGACATCATTGAAGTGAAAAAATATTACTTATTTGCCTGAAATTTCTTCCAAAACTTTCCTTAGTTGTGGAAATTTTCAGTCTTAGTTTCAGGGAATGAAGTGATTTGTGAGAGACAATAAACCACTCATAATCATTTATTAAAATTACTTTTATGCTTTACCATCTGTAAACTTGCCTAATTCCATTAAAAACAAATGAAGACAAAGCTGGGGAGCAAAAACAGAGGAAAAGAGTTTTTGTATGCAAGTTTGTGTCATAGATACACTAGGTTATTTGTGGCCTGCATTGCTGGCAAAATAAAATGTTCGTTGTTTTATTCACATTGACTTTTGGCTCTTACTGTGCCGCATTAACTTGAATAACCCAGGTAGTCTTCAAAGGAGGGATAATTAGGGTAAAATATATGCTATTAGTGATTAGAGTAATACATCTTTAATATTTGCAAGAATCCCTCTAATATTGCTCAGAAATTTTGAATTTTACACATTAGGAAAATTGATAGCTGGGAATACTTCCAGAAGTGCCTTTTGGTTCTCAGCTATTTCTGTTCTGAATAAAACACAAAACTCAATATGTTTTCTTGGTGATATCACATTCTACTTAATGCAACACATCTACCCTGCCAAAAGAACAACCTTGCCAGAGTTAATCATAAGCCAGCACATCACTGATCACTTTTCTGCATTTATAAGAGGATCAGAATGGCTCTCCCAAACCAGTGTTATATTGGTCTTATATTTGAGGGCAATGAACTTTCTTCTGGTAAAGTGACTCTCTTATGTGCATTGTGCTAACATTGTTTCTTCAGCATCTATGGATTTCAGTTAACAGTTTATGAGAAATGCTAAAAGGATCCATTTCAAAGAATATTGAAAATATTTAAAAAACAAATGACTTCTAGTGGAAGAGCATTTAATTTTATCTGTTAGAACAAGTTTCAAACTAGTCCTGATGTTTTCTAGACAAGAGATCGGAATTGGGAGGTTAGAAATGAATATAGGCATTTATGTTTGTTTGTTTGTTTGTTATCATCTAGCTTGGAATGGGTATTCATGAATATTCAAAAATTTTAAACAAGATTTCCAGAGAACAACTGTTTTCAAATGACAGTGTACATAAGAATCACCTGGGATGCTTCTTTAAAATACTCATTGCCAGGCCTTCCCATAGAAATGTGAATGCAGCTGGGCTTGAGTGATGCTTGGTCATCTGTATTTTTTTTTTTTTTTTTTTTTGCGAGCATGGTGGGTGGTGAGATGGAGTCTCACTCTGTTGCCCAGGCTGGAGTGCAGTGGTGTGGTCTCAGATCACTGCAATCTTTGCCTCCAGGGTTCAAGCAATTCTCATGGTTCAGCCTCCTGTGTAACTGGGATTACAAGCATGCCACCATGCCCCGTTAATTTTTGAATTTTTAGTAGAGACAGGGCTTTGCCACGCTGGCCAGGCTGGTCTGGAACTGCTGACTTCAAGTGATCCACCCGCCTCCGCCTCCCAAAGTTCTGGGATTACAGGCGTGAGCCACCATGGCCCGGCCTGTCATTTGTACTTTTTAAGCTTCTTAGTCGATCATCATTTATATAACCAGTTAAAAATCTTGGCTCTAAAATATCTGTGTAACAGGGTTGTAGAAAGAAATGAAGACCACCGAAATGACAAGCAAAGGCTACTTTTATTCAGAGCTTGCTATAGCAAGGGAGTCAGCCACTGTCACATTTGGGAGAGAGGCAGGAGAGCAGAAAAGCTTTATAGTGAAAAAGTGGAGCGCCAAAGTATGCTATGAGTGTAGGTTGAAGGCATGGGGAAGCTAGAGGCAGGCTAGCTAGAAGCAGGATATTCTATGTGATTGGTTTGAGAAACATATTTGGCTCTCTAAGGTTAGTTCTGAGTTGGAAAAGGGGACAAATATTAGAGAAGTTGGCAGTTATTGACTAAGTCCTGACTCATCTGGACTGATTGCTGCAGAGAATGTGATTTGTCTTCCTGGACAGGTTGCTGCAGAGGATGTGGATCCGAGTTCTCTTTTCATATATTGTCTGGCCACTGTTTGTTGGCATATTCAGTCTTTCATGTTTCCAAACTAAAAATGACTGACTTTATATAGAGGCCGCCCAAAATACCTTCCATATCGGTTTATTGATGCCAAGCTTCTGATTTTGAATTCAAAATTCATTCCCTTGGTATGAAATTTTGTCTTTCAAGGAAATGCAAATTCCACTGGCAAATGGAATATATTAAATTTTGCCAGTTATGTGTGGTAAACCTATAATATTTATTCCTAGGATCTGGTTTTAATCGGTGTAAGAATGTATCATGAGTACTCTCAGTGTACATGAAGAGTGTGGGGAGATAAAGTTTCACCAAGGAATAAAATATTCCAATGCTTAAATTCTAAATATAACCTTACCAACTTCCAAATTTCACTGAGAAAGGACCTGTATCAGAAAAAGCCAAGAAATAAAGGTTTTTCTCTTTAGTACAACTTCTTAATTTTATCGGTAATTTTTTTTTGAACTTTTATTTTAAGTTCAGGGTACATGTGAAGGTTTCTTTCATAGGTAAAACCATGTCACAAGTAATTGTTTTACAGATTATTTCATCACCCAGTAATTAAACCCAACGGTTATCTATTCTGTTCCTCTCCCTCTCATCCTCCACCCTCCAGCAGATGCCAATATATGTTGTTTTCCTTCTTTGTGTTCATAAGTTCTTATCATTTAGCTCCCACTTATAAGTGAGAACATGCAGCATTTAGTTTTCTGTTTCTGTGTTAGTTTGCTGAGAACAATAGCCTCCAGCTCCATCCATGTTCCTGCAAAATACATTATCTTGTTCTTTTTTTTATGACTGTATAGTATTCCATGGTGTATATGTACCATATTTTCTTTATCCAATCTGTCATTGATGGGCATTTAGGTCCATTTCATGTCTTTGTTGTTGAGAATAGTGTTGCAGTGAACACTCACTTGCGTGTGTCTTAATGGTAGAAAGAATTATAGTCCTCTAGGTTTATATCCAGTAATGTGAACACTGGGTCAACTGGTAGTTCTGAGTTTAGCTTTTTGAGGACTCTCCATACTGCTTTTCTCAATGGTTGAACTAATTTACATTTCCATCAAGGGTGTATAAGTGTTGCGTTTTCTCCACAACCTCACCAGCATCTGTTATGTTTTGACTTTTTAATAATAGCCCTTTGGACAGGTGTGAGATGTTATCTCACTGTGGGTTTGATTTGCATTTCTCTAATTATCAGAGATATTGAACTTTTTGTCAAATGCTTATTGGCCACATGAATGTCTTCTTTAGAAAATTTCTGTTCATGTCTTTCACCCACTTTTTAAATAGCGTCACTTGTTTTTTCTTATACATTTGTTTAAGTTCCTTATAGATGCTGGAAATTAGACCTTTGTCAGATGCATAGTTTGCAAAAATCTTCTTTCATTCTGTAGATTGTCTGTTTATTCTGTTGACAGTTTCTTTTGCTTTAGAGAAGCTCTTACATTTAATTAGATCAAACTTGTCAATATTTGCTTTTGTTGTGATTGCTTTTGTTGTCTTTGTCATGAAAAATTTGCCCTTTCCTATGTCCAGGATGGTATTGCCTAGGTTTTCTTTTAGGGTTTTTATAGTTTTGGGTTTTACACTTAAGTCTTTAATCCTTTTTTGTGTATGGTGTAAGGAAGGGGTCCAACTTCATTCTTCTGCATATGGTTAGCCAGTGATCCCAGCACCATTTACTGAATAGGGAGTCTTTTACCCATTGCTTGATTTTGTCAGCTTTGGCAAAGATTAGGTGGTTGTAGGTGTGCAGCCTTATTTCTGGTCCCTGTATTCTGTTCTGTTGGTTCATGTGCCTGTTTTTGTGCTAGTGCCATGCTGTCTTGGTTACTGTAGCCTTGTAGTATAGTTTGAAGTCAGATAGTATGATGCCTCCAGCTTTGTTTTCTTTTTCTTAGGATTGCCTTGGCTATTTGGGCTCTTTCTGGTTCCAGATGAATTTTAAATTAGTTTTTTATAGTTCTGTGAAGAATGTCATTGGTAGTTTGATGGGAATAGTATTGAGTCTTTAAATTGCTTTTGGCAGTATGGCCATTTCTTTGGGCAGTGTTTTGTAATTCTCATTGTAAAGATCATTCACCTCCTTGGTTAGTTGTATTCTTAGGTATTTTACTATTTTTGTGGCAACTGTGAATAGGATTCCCTTTCTAATTTGGCCCTTGACTTGGTTGTTGTTGGTGTGTAGGACTGCTAGTGATTTTCATACATTGAGTTTGTATTCTAGAAACTTTGCTGAAGTTGCTTATCAGCTGGAGACGCTTTTGGGCCTAGACTTTGGGGTTTTCTAGATGTAGTATCATGTCATCTGCAAACATAGACAGTTTGACTTCCTCCCTTCCTATTTGGATACCCATTATTTCTTTCTCCTGCCTGATTGCTCTGGCTAGGACTCCCAATACTATGCTGAAATGGAGTGGCAATGGAAGTCTTTCTTGTCTATTGGTAATTTATCATTCTAACAGTTTTTTACTAGTTTTTCAAGTATTGTCCAACAGATGGCTCCAATACTGCTCCTATTTTAATCTCTTTCAAGAGAAACTCCACACAAATAATTATCTTTACATTCATTTGATATAAAAGAAAAATTGCTTAACCTAATGAGCATAATATTAGCAGAAATGTTCAGGTAATTCACTTTTTAAACATAAACCCCCCATAGAATCAAAATAAATAGAGTTGCTTTGAAGTCAATTGTGTTGGATGTGTTTGGCTGTCTGTAAACTGTTTTCACGTTAACCTAGTCACTTTTTCCTCTCAGAAGTAAAGGGGACTAGAATGATAGGCCAAATAGCCTGAAGAGGAATGAAGTCAGTCAATATTTAAAAAAATGTTAAAAGCCAGAAATGTAATTAAAAACTTACAAAAAAAGTAAATGCTTGGTATTTTCCACTCAAGTATATGGAAATCCATCTATTTATCATGCAGAAACTTACTAATGACTCTAGAAAATTTAGTCTTATTTTGACTAAAGTAAATGATCTGACTTTATTTTTCTTAATACCTGATTGAATTTGTCAGTATAAGGCTACAAAAATAAAATGCAATATATGAAGCTATTTCGAGTTAGGAAATGTTTGTTCTTTTTATATCAGTTATCACCATGATACCTAAGCAACTTAAGAAACATCTTAGACAACTGGAAAATGTTTAAATATTTTTCATTTTTAATTATTAAGAATGCATAAGAGTTGCATACATTCATGAAGTTGACAAAAGAGGGTAGTATATGTAGAATATTTATCAAGAGTATAGTTGCGGCCGGGCGCGGTGGCTCAAGCCTGTCGCGGTGGCTCAAGCCTGTAATCCCAGCACTTTGGGAGACCGAGACGGGTGGATCACGAGGTCAGGAGATCGAGACCATCCTGGCTAACACGGTGAAACCCCGTCTCTACTAAAAAATACAAAAAAACCTAGCCGGGGGAGGTGGCGGGCGCCTGTAGTCCCAGCTGCTAGGGAGGTTGAGGCAGGAGAATGGCGTAAACTCGGGAGGCGGAGCTTGCAGTGAGCTGAGATCCGGCCACTGCACTCCAGCCTGGGCAAAAGAGCGAGATTCTGTCTCAAAAAAAAAAAAAAAAGAAAAAAGAAAAAAGAAAAAAAGAGTATAGTTGCATAAAACCTGACCACCTTTCTAGATCATAGGCCATAGGTCTCATATATTAACTGAGACATTATTATGAACAAAAATGAAGGGTAGACACCAGAAATAAGAAGGCAGTCATGCCTCCATCTTTCATGTTTACCCAACTGTCCCTGAATAAGTCATTTTTAAGGTGGGAATTTGATGTGTGCTCAAAGGTGAGCAAGAGATGAAATGAGGGATGAGGGAAAGGAAAGCGAAAGGACTTGCATTGTTTACTCATTTGGGGTTAAGGCACTAGATACTTTAAAATGTAATTCTGGAAGAGGTAACATACAAAGCCATTACCCACCATCAATAATGGAGTGTAAATTAGTAGGTTATATTTTCTTTAATGGGCAATTGTGAGAGCAGAATTTGGGATACTAGCTGCCCATGGTACTTCTGATGGAAAAGCATTTTGAGTGTTGGTTATGAAGGAGTGAAGATGCCCCAGATAATTTTAATAAGACTGTTCCTTACCATTAGAAAGTTCCTTACCATTTTCAATTTGAAGGCTATTAGCATCTGAGTGTCTAATTTAGGAAGCAGAACATCAGATTTAAAAAGAACACATCACTCCCTGAAATCATATATGTATTTATATGCTTATTGTATCTTTATATCTTTATCATTATATCTTTAAATATAAGTACTTACTTATTGTATCTTTCCTCCTTTAAAACTTAAATCTGAGAGTTTAAGATCAGGGACTTTGTCTTGTTTGCCACTGTGTTCCACGAACCTAGAGGAGTGTCTGCCACATACGAGAATTTGAAAAATATGTTTTGAGTGAATGAATTAAGTCAAATTATGGATCTATTACTCTTTTAATGCAATGTAACTTTTTACATGTGATTTGCAAACCTTCTTTTAGATGTCTCCCTAGTGACTTGTTAAATGGCTTTCAACAAAATGCTGATAATGATATGGACAATGAAATCCAGGCTGAGGTGGTCTCAGATGGAGATGAGGAACTTGTTGGTAACTGGAACAATGGTGACTCTCGTTATGTTTTAGCAAGGAGACTGGCAGCATTTTGGCCTTGCCCTTGTGGAACTTTGTACTTGAGAGAGATTATTTAGGGTATCTGTGGGAAGAAACTTCTAAGCATGAAAGCATTCAAGAGGTGACTCGAGTGCTGTTATAGGCATTCAGTTTTAAAAGGGAAACAGAGCATAAAAAGTTTGGAAAATTTGCGGTCTGACAGTGCGATAGAAAAGAACATCCCATTTTCTAAGAAGAAATTCGAGTCGGCTACAGAAATCTGCATAAGTAACAAGGAGCCAAATAGTAATCCTCAAGACAACGGACAAAATGTCTCCAGGGCATGTCAGAGGTCTTCACAGCAGCCCCTCCCATTACAGGCCTGGAGGTCTAGGAAGAAAAAGTGGTTTCCTGGGCTGGGCCCCGGGTCCCTGTGCTTGTGCAGCCTAGGGACTTGGTGCCATGCATCACAGCTGCTCCAGCTGTGGCTGAAAGGAGCAAATGTAGAGCTTGGGCCATGGCTTCAGAGGGTGCAAGCCCCAAGGCTTGGCAGCTTCCATGTGGTGTTGAGCCTGCGAGTGCACAGAAGTCAAGAACTGGGGTTTGGGAACCTCGACCTAGATTTCACAAAATGTATGACAATGTCTGGATGCCCAGGCAGAAGATTGCTGCAGGGGCAGGGCCCTCATGGAGAACCTCTGCTAGGGCAGTGTGGAAGGGAAATGTGGGGTTGGAGTCCCCACACAGAGTCCCTACTGGAGTACTGCCTAGTGGAGTTGTGAGAAGAGGACCACCATCCTCCACACCCCAGAATGGTAGATCCACTGACAGCTTGCACCATGCACCCAGAAAAGGTGCAGACACTCAATGCCAGCCATGAAGGCAGCCAGAGGGAAGCTGTACCCTGCAAAGCCATGGGGGCAGAGCTGCCCCAGACCATGGGAACCCACCTCTTGCATCGGCCTGAGAATGGAGTAATACAATAATAATAATAATTCATAAATGTAAGATGGCAGGTACTTACATAATTAGTCCAATTTTTACATTTATAAAATAAAGTATTAAAATTAGAAGACAATACAAACTAAAGAAGCAATTATCCCTTTTAAAAAAACTTATTAGTAATCAAGATAAATGGAATGAAAGTAAATCTAAATAACTATTCTGAGCTCAGATCACATTAAGGAGTTCTTAGAATTCTTGTTCTGTTGAGTGAAACCAACTCTGTCCATACAGAAGCTGCACTGTATTTTGTTTTAATAATACATAAAAGATATAATTTGACACCTTTAATGAGGCATTGTTTGACTTCCCTCAAGAATACGAATGCTTTCTTTTAAAATTCAATGCATACAATAATTGTTGTCCTTTTAGTGTTACTCTCTTGGCTAAGTAGCTACAATGTGCTAATTCTAAAGCAGTCTTTCAAATAACTCACATGTATTTCTGAAATCTTTGTTTTTTATTATACTTTAAGTTCTAGGGTACATGTGCACAACGTGCAGATTTGTTACATAGGTATACATGTGCCATGTTGGTTTGCTGCACCCATCAACTTGTCATTTACATTAGGTGTTTCTCCTAATGCTATCCCTATCCCAGCCGCCACCCCAAACAGGCCCCGGTGTGTGATGTTCCCCGCCCTGTGTCCAAGTGTTCTCATTGTTCAATTCCCACCTATGAGTGAGAATATGCAGTGTTTGGGTTTCTGTCCTTGTGATAGTTTACTGAGCATGATGGTTTCCAGTTTCATCCATGTCCCTGCAAAGGACATGAACTCATCCTTTTTTATGGCTGCATAGTATTCCATGTTGTATGAGTGCCACCAGAAGAAATAAATGTCTTTATTTTCAACTAATTTTAAAATGGAAAATGGCTATCATTTGGGGTTTGCGTATAGTTTGGCAGCTCTACCAATTCTGTTTTCTTCCTTGACAGTGCTTGACTGTTAGATTTTTCAAGCTCAGCACTATTGACATTTCAGACCAGATAATTATTTTTTTGTAGGAGGGCATGTGCTGTGCATTCTAGTGTGTCTTAGCTGCATCCTTGACCTTTATCTATGTACTAGTAGTACATCCCCAAATTATGACAAGCAAACTTGTCTCCAGACATTGCCAAATGTCTCCTGGGTGGGCAAAATTAACCCCACTGAGAACTGCTGAACTAAAGAAGCTCGATGTACAGAAAAGAAAACTCAAGTGTGAAAAAAAAAAAGCACTACTTTATTAATAATGGGCAAGTCCTTAAAACATCTCCAGCTTCGTATCTCTATTCTCCCTGGTAAACTGTGCCAGAGTACTTGGCTTAGGAAAGGAGGCCTAAATGAGATTTTTCAGTTCCCTCTTCATGAAATGCTTACTGCACTGGAGCCAGAGGACAAAAGAGGTAAGTTGTAAACTTGCCCAAGAAGTCTAGGACCTCTTTTAGCACCAATCTGACTGTTAAGAGGATGTAGAAGAAAGGGAAAACAGCAGGGGTGTTTCACTTTAAATCCTTTCAATTGTTCAGCAATCATGTTTTTTTATTTCCAGGAGTTCTTTCTTGATCCCTGCCTGTTTTTTCCATAACAGGAAAAAAAATTGTTTATATGTTCTACGTTCCCTGAATATGGCTCTTTTCTCTGAATCAACTTTTCTATTTATCTTGTTCTGTCTCTTCCATGTCATTTGTTTTGGCAGGTATGCCTTCTCCTAAAAGTAAAAAAAAAAAAGGTGAGGAAAAAAGCAGGAGCATTTTCTGTTTAAGACCAAGAAAATAGGAACAGGAATATTTACTTTGACTGTTGTGTCAATGGGTGGTTCTTGATAACTGACAGGCTTTGTTTCAGGCCAAGAGTTCACAAAGTGGGGTCCACAGATGCTCCAACATGCTATCATGAATAGAATTCAGGGGATCCCGTGACCTTGGACAGTTAAAAAATACATCTTATATTCTTTTATCTCTACCTGAAATTTAGTGTTTCTTTCCATTGTGAATGAGTAAAGTATAAACCAAAATAATATTAGCAATACTTGTGACTTTTTCTTACCAAAGTTACCAATATTTTCGTATTACGTTACAGTTACTGAAAATGCTTTAAAATATCATTTAGATTCGCAGCTATTTCAAAATTACAGTTATTAGGTTTGCTGGTAGATTTTGTTATTTGATTGCAATTTTTTTTTTTTTAGTATTTTGATAACTATTTCAAGATAAATGATTTCCTTTGTAATCCCATGTATTTTATTTCATGGATTTAAAAATATTATTCTGAAAATAGGTTCATAAATTTTGCCAGACTGTGTGAAGAGTTCCATGGCCCAAAAACCTTGATTTAAGGCAAATAGGGAAAGATGAGGAGCTTCAACATAGTTTGGGAGCTCTCAAAATATCAGAATAATGACATAATGAAATATTGCACATATGTTGTTTAAAAACTTAATCATTTGAAGTATGTATCTTTGTAATCATTTGAAATACACATTATATCACTGGGCTTTCCATCTTGATATATTTCTGCTTTGGCTTCTTTTTTTTAAACATTATAAACTGCTATAATTTTGAGTAATAATATTACTTGACATTATTTATTGAGTACCTGCTATGTGCCAGGCATAATATTAAGTGCATTATGAATATTGTTTCCCTTACTAAGTTAACATGGAAAAATCACTGGACTAGGGATAAAAAAAAATTGATAAAATAGCTTTTCCTGTTCTGCCACTCACTGTGATTTTGGACAAATCACTGTATCATTCTAAAATTAATTTTTCATCTATAAAATGGTTATAATTACATCTGTTATACCTATTTTATGGGATATTTGGATGGTCAGATGAAAAAATGAATATGAAATGTCTGTAGACTATTCAAAAGCTTTATGTTTTTAAAAGTTGGTAATTTAAAATTCTGTACAATTGAATTTTGTCTCCTTTTAAAAATAAAAAATTGTCATTGCTGACATAGACATGCAGAAATATCTAGAAAAAGTTGAACTGAAAATCATAAGTCAGAAAACTTCCTTCATTTCTTTAAAAAAATTGGACTTTCTTAAACTTCTTTAAAAATAGTAAAACTTTAGTCTCAATTATGAATGTTTAGATTTGGGTATCAAATGTTAGGTAATATTAAAAGCACTGTAGCTAAATATACTACTCATTTTTTAAATACAGGCAAATCTAACTTCATGTACACAAACAAAATTTGCACTTTATTGAGTAAACAGGATGTGTAACTTGATATGTCACTCAGGCTATTAATTACTAAGACATATATAAATATTTTGGTGAAATGCTGCATGTTAAATATACCCTCTTACTAGTCTGGATATATCAGTGTAATTGTTATTGTTACAAACATTTTAAACTGCAATTTTATTTTTATTTTAACATTAGTGGTGAATCTTATTTTATCACGCACCTAAAATTGTTGAGTTTGTGTTGTGCTAAACACATAAGAAGTTTAGAAAAGCTCATAGCAGGAAGTAATAGCTGCCTATCAGAAACCAACGTATTTAGAAAGAAAAGGGACCTCTTGAGGAACTAAAAATAGTAATATAACTAACAAAAATCAAGCGGAGGAATTAAGAAAGACAAGACAATGTAAGTATGCTATATTTCCTCTCTTTTGTAGCAAAATTAGAAGTCAACAGATCTTGTGTAGAGGTGACAGATCAAGGCTACAGGCAAAGTATATTACGGTATGAAGACAACCACAAGAACTAAAAGTAGAAATTCTTAGTAGTGTTTATTTATGTGTAGTGAGGCTAATGGTGATGAGTATGTGGCAGGAGAATCTTAGATTTTACTACTGGTACTTTTATTAATCTTGTTATAAAATATTCAAAATATGATATAGTAAAAAGTTTCCATAAAATATATAAAAGACCAAGATTGGCTCAAGAAAAATCAGGAAATATTCATACACCAATGACCAAAAAAGAAAAAAAAGGAAAAATTGTTGTAATTATCTCCTACAAAAGAGGCTGGCACAAAAGTTTTTATGAACCATATTTTCTCACACTGTAATAGATCATTCTAACGCTATGCAAGCTGTTTTGAATTAGCATAACCTTGCTACTAAAAACAAAACAAGAAATAAACTACCAGCATGGTCAATTATAAATATAAATTCAAAGGGATAGAATGTACAGCAGAAAATTTACTCCAGTAACGTATTTTTTTGAAAGTTCAGGGATACAAGTGCAGATTTGTCACATGGTAAACTTATCTCATGGTGTTTTGTTGTACATATTATTTCATCACCCAGATATTAAGCCTAGTACCCATTAGTAATTTTTCCTGATCTTCTCTTTTCTGCCACCCTCCTTCTCCAAAAGGCCCCAGTGTCTGCAGTTCCCCTCTATATGCCAAGGTGTTCTCATCACTTAGCTCCTACTTATAAGAGAGAACATGCAGTATTTGGTTTTCTGTTCCTGCATTAGTTTGTTAAGGATAATGGCCTCCAGGTCCCTCCATGTTGCTCCAAAGCACATGATTTCATTTTTTGTGGCTGCATAGTATTCCATGGTGTATATGTACTGCATTTTTGTTATCCAGTCTACCACTGATGGACATTTAGGTTGATGCCATGTCTTTGCTATAGTGAATAGTGCTTCAATGAACATACTACTGCATGATAAAATGATTTATATGCCTTTGGGTACGTGCCTAGTAATGAGATTTGTAGGTCTAGTGGTATTTCTGTCTTTAGGTCTTTGAAGAATCGCCACAATGTCTTCCACAATGGCTGAACTAATTTACACACCCACCAACAGACTATAAGCATTCCTTTTCTCCATAATTTCACAAAATCTTTTTTTTTTTTTTTTTACTTTTTAATAATAACCTTTCAGACTGGTGTGAGATAATATCTCACCATGGTTTTCATTTGCCTTTCTCTAACAATCAGTGATGCTAAGCATTTTTTCATATGTTTGTTGGCCACATGTATGTCTTCTTTTGAAAAGTGTCTGTTCATGTCCTTTGTCCACTTTTTAATATGGTAATTTGTGTTTTTTTTTTTTTTGTATATTTGTTTAAGTTCTTTCTAGATACTGGATATTAGACCTTTGTTGAATGCATAGTTTGCAAAAGTTTTCTCTCATTCTAAAGGTTACCTGTTTACTCAGCTAATAGTTTCTTTTGCTGTGCAGAAGCTCTTTAACTTAATTAGAATCTATCTGTCAAGTTTTGCTTTTGTTACAATTGTTTTTGGTGTCTGTCATGAAATCTTTTCCTGTGCCTGTGTACTGAATGGTATTGTCTATGTTGTTTTTCAGGGTTTCTCATAGTTTGGGGTTTTATATTTAAGTCTTCAGTCCATCTTGAATTGACTTTTGTATATGGTGTAAAGAAGTGACAAATACTAGTAGTATTTGTCAGTGAAATTATTTGAGACTAAAGATAATTTTTGTGAGGTTTTAAGTTACAAATTAAATTTCTTAATAGACATAGGACTATTGTTGGGAGCAGGCCCCCCAAAATCTGGTGATAAACTGGCCCCAAAACTGGCCATAAATGAAATCTCTGTAGCACTGTAGCATGTTCATAATGGCCCTAATGCCCATGCTGGAAGGTTGTGGGTTTACCGGAATGAGGGCAAGGAACACCTGGCCCTCTCGGGGCAGAAAACCGCTTAAAGGCATTCTTAAGCCACAAACAATAGCATGAACAATAGCACGATCTGTGCCTTAAGGACATGCTCCTGCTGCAGATAACTAGCCCAACCTATTCCTTTAATTTGGCCCATCCCTTCGTTTCCCATAAGGGATACTTTTAGTTAATTTAATATCTGTATAAACAATGCTAATAACTGGTTTGCTGTTACTAAATATGTGGGTAAATCTCTGTTCGGGGCTCTCAGCTCTGAAAGCTGTGAGACCCCTGATTTCCCACTTCACACCTCTATATTTCTGTGTGTATGTCTTTAATTCCTCTAGTGCTGCTGGGTTAGGCTCTCCCTGACCGAGCTGGTCTTGGCAGACTATTTCAAGTATCTATTTTATTTTGAATAATCTGTGGTATTTTGTACTTTTACAGCCAATCAGTCAACTTTATTTAAGTTGTCAAATTTATTTGTGTTGAGTTGTTCATAGTATTCCCTTCTTATCCTTTTGATGCCTGCACCTGCTGGCATTTCCAAGTTGTAGGTTCCTCCAGCATTTAGTTCAGGATGTATAAAGCATAAGAAAATTCAGGATGCTCACCACTGCATTGTCCCTTGGGTCTTGAGGTTCCTAAGTGATCTTCCTTCCTCTCTCCGCTTTTCAGAATCTTGCTGTTTTTTTTTTTTTTTTTTTTTTTTTAAATCTATTTTCAGTGTTGTTAGTTGTACTTACTGGACAAAATATGGAAAAAAATTTTATCTTCTTGGAAGTAAAAGCCCTCAAAAACCTTTAAGCCGCATATATGATTATGTCCATATTCTACTTAAATCCTTGAATTGTTTCACACAGCTTTTAAAATATATGTCAAAAACTTTAACAAAGACATGTTCCTGTATTATTTGGCCCTGCTTACCTATAAAGGACAATTTTGAACCGTCTTTCTCTCTATATTCCTATGATTCCATCTGTTTTGTAGTACTATCACCAATCTGCCATTTTACCATCTGCCATAGGGTATTTGCACATGTTCCCTCCACCTTAAATGCTCCATGCCCACCCACTTACTCACACATGCAGCTCCTTATCAAGTTCACTTCTTTTTTTCATTCACTCTCAGACTTGTTGCTTCCTCAAGGATATCTTTCCTGACAGTCTCCCTACTGTCATCACCTCTGAGACACACATGCAATTCTAGGTCAGGTTTCTTGTTACACATTTTTATATAACTAAGTAACTTTCCTTTAAACAACTTACCTCAGTTTGTAATTACACACATTTATATGTGTAATGTAAAAAATTTAATATTTGTTTCACTGATACAATGTCTATGTCTATACCACGAAAGTAAGGACTATGTCTGTTCTTCCAAACCTTTGTATCCCTATGTCTGGCAAAATATATGTATCATTAATAGCAAGTAAATAATCATTAATCTCTGGCTGTTGATATAAAAGGAAGATAATTTGGGCATAGAGAGTAGAAAGGACAGTTTCCTAATTCAGAGTGTTAATGTGGGAGATCCAGAATAAAGAATCTTTTTTTTTTCTGCAAGTGGCTTCCATGATCCGATACTTTTAGTAGTAAAATAGAAAGTGAAAAGGTATTTATGGAATAGACAGAATCACTTTCTAGATCTAAGTTGTCAAGATGCCTTAGTGTCCTACACATTTTTTTTATTTTTAATTTTGTGGGTACATATTAGGTGTATATGTTAATGTGGTACATGAGATACCCTAATATAGGCATGTAATGCATAATAATCACATCATGGAAAATGCAGTATTCATCCCCTCAAGAATTTTTCCTTTTTGCTTCAAACACTCCAATTCTACTCTTTTGGTTATTTTAAATGTACAATTAAATTATTATTGACTATTGTCACCCTGTTGTGCTATCAAATACTAAAAATTTATTTTTTTCACTATTTTTATTGTATACCCATTAATCATCCCCTTTCTCCTCCCACTACCTTTCCCAGCCTCTGGTAACCATCCTCCTACTCTCTATCTTTATGGGTTTAATTGTTTAGATTTTTAGCTTCCTCAAATAAGTAATAGCATGTGAAGTTTTTCTTTCTGTGACAGACTTATTTCACTTAATATAATGACCATTATATTAAGTGTTGCAAACAACAAGATCTCATTCTTTTTTTAATGGTTTCATCGTACTCCTATCTGTGCATCAAAAGATGGTTGGATGAACAAAATGTGATACATATACCCAATGAAGCATTATGTAGCTGCCTACGTTTTTTTAACCAGACACACATTCCTCTCCTTTCCCCATAGACATCTGTCCCCTTGGGTCCTCAGACTGCTAGAAAAGGTTCATATTGATTTTGAACACTAAATTATAGACAAAGCTCAACTGGGAAATATTGGGACAAATTATTTTTTTTCTCTAGAAAAATTAATTTCTATTCATAGTTGGAGCCTTTGGCTATGACATTAATTCTGACTTTTCGGATTAGTATAATCTAACATTCAATTAATTATATGCTTAGTACCGTTCAATGACTTAAATTCATGTCAGAAGCAGAATTTATCTGTTCTTAAAAAATACATACATTCTTGCATATAACCTTTAGAAACACTTAGACTATCTCTATGTTAAGTGACTATTTTATTAAGGAAGGAATTGGACTGGATGTCTTTAAAAAAATGTGTGCTTATATAACTGTATCAGTCAGTGTTCTCTAGAGGGACAGAACTACTGGAATAGATATACACATAAAGGAGAGTTTATTAAATATGAACTCACTTGATCACAGGGTCCCACAGTAGGCTGTCTGCAGCCTGAGGAGCAAGGAGAGCCAGTCTGAGTTCCAGAACTGAAGAACTTGGAGTCCAGTGTTTGAAGGCAAGAAGCATTCAGCACGGGAGAAAGATGTAGGCTGGGAGGCTAGACCAGTCTCTCTTTTCACATTTTTCTGCCTGCTTATATTCTAGCCACACTGGCAGCTAGTTAGATTGTGCCCACCCAGATTAAGGGTGGGTCCACCTTTCCAAGCCCACTGACTCAAATGTTAATCTCCTTTGCCAACATCCTCACAGACACACCCAGGATCAATACTTTGCATCCTTCAATCCAATCAAGTTGACCCTTGGTATTAACCATCACAAAAACCCAATCAAATTCTTGCATCTTTTATAATTAATATTGATTTTAGATCAGTGAGAAAAATTAATGAGTGTGTTTATATGTTAAAGTATGATAAATTGAGAATGCTTCCCTGTGCAAATATAACAACAATAAAAAAATGAAGTCCTCCACAGGAAAAGGGAAAACAGGTATTCTTATGAGATGATACTAGCAAACAAATGTTGTAAAAATGAAGTATTTTCCCCAAATTGTAATAAAAACCCAACATTATTTAATAACTTGGTGATGGTGATTTTTTATTGTATTCTTTCTTTCAAAAAAGAAATATTGGTTGTCCATTGCGTGACAAGAAATTATTCTAGTTTCACATTTTTTTGTTTGAACACATTTCAGTCATTATTGACTTTGTGCAGGTAAGAGGCATTCCCCAGACTCTCCTACACTAGACATGACTCCAAAAGACAGTACAGATAAAAAAGATAAGTCCATCCATCAATATTCATCCAGCCATGCTTTGTGACTCTAATGTCTATTTGTAGCATTAATTTCCTTCTTAGAAAAATAAAAACATACATAATTAATTTATCTCATTATTAGACTTCATGAAACACATACTAGAGTAGCCAATTGTATCATCTTACTCAATTTTATTTCTACTTACAGGCTACCTTCCTTTCTTTTATTATTTTATTTTAATTTTAAAATTATAAAGGTAACAGGCACATGGTAAAATGTTTATACAAAAACATTCAAATACTATAGAAGTATAAAATGTAAATAGCGAATAATTTTCTCTCTTCCCTAATATTAATAATTTGGTGTGCAACCTTACAAATCTCTTTAAATGTATACACACAATTACATTTTTAAATAATTTTTATATAAATATACAACAGAAAGAATAAAGTGAATCTATATGAATTGTTATGGAAGGATGTTCTCAACATCATAATGATAGTTTAAAAAAAAAAGTAACTTGTAGAACAGCATAGTAAATATTTGTGTAGATTTTACCATCATAATTGAGAATCCCTGTCTATTTTGATTTCTGTCAGTAGTAGACCTAAGGGACAGGTTAAGAGAGATTTTAACATTTAGGGAAAAGCAATCCAGAAATGGCTTCATTCGGTAAATGAGAAAAAAATTATAAGTTTGAGAGTAAATGTTCTTATGCTTTCACAAGTGCAAGCGTTCAACTCTTAATTTTTCACAAAATGTCTAGAAGTGACAAGAGAAAAATTGCTGCCTATGAGTTTACAAAACAGAACTTTAGAACCAAATCTGGAGCTGCCTTTCACGTGGTCAATTTTCACAGATAAAATGAGAACAGAGAAAGAGAGAGAGAGCGAGATGGAGAGAGATGGAGAGAGAGAGAAAGAGAGAGAGAGGCCTAGTGCCTTGGCAAGTTACTTAAATATCAATGTATGTGTACTTAAATATGTATGTTTCTCTCTCTCTCTCTCTCTGTGTGCGTGTGTATATATATATATATATATATATATATGCATGCACACACACTACTAGGAATCAACTGAGAAATTTTATTGTAGTGATTATATGACATTGAAAAAAGTGTCTTATTATCCTCAAGTGGTTAAAAATGTATTTATTAAAGTTGATGTTACAGAAAATAAATAAACTAATAAATATTTCTGGGCTTCTATAATGAAGGTAATATATACATATGCATCTCACTTTGTGAGTAAGATGAATTATGATGAATCAAATTTTGTATATTCAATACAAATTGACATAGTCATAAATTAATTAATATGTTCTATGAAACAAGGTAAAACAAACTAGCAATGGCCACAGAGCTGAATATCAATTGCTGTAAATGTTTAATGGTGGTTCATATAATTTTTAATCATCGGCTTGTTATTAGGTAATAGTGTTTACAAAGAATGTTCTGGAATTTAGAAATCAAAGTATATTGTCACTTGTATTTAAGAATATAATATCCTATAGTTATAAAGAGCATTCGCTGCAGTGGTATATCCAGACATGATGTAAAAATAGCTCATAATCGGCCAGGAGCGGTGGCTCATTCCTGTAATCCCAGCACTTTGGGAGGCTGAGATGGGCAGATCACCTGAGGCCAGGAGTTTGAGACCAGCCTGGCCAACATGGTGAAACCCCGTCTCTACTAAAAATACAAAAAATAGCCAGGCATGGTGGCATGTGCCTGTAGTCTCAGTTACTTGGGAAGCTGAGGCAGGAGAAATCCTTAAACCCAGGAGATGGAGGTTGAGATGAGCCAAGATCGTGTCACTGCACTCCAGCTTGGGTGACTAAGTGAGACTCTGTCTCAAAAAAAAAAAAAATATATATATATATATATAAAATAAAAATACATATCTCATAATCAAAAAGAAACTCAAAGTATATTTGCAAAACAAAATTTGAAGTCAGGTTGCCCAATGTGATAAATTTGATGACTCAGCAAATGTTTCTTTTTTTTTCTCTTTGTGGGACAAGTGTATATTTCTCTGCTTTGTTGATGTTGAGTTTGGCCCTAGTGATTTCCATTGGTGAAAGGAAAGTGAGTGGAAATCTGAGCAGAAGCCTTAAATATGTAGTATAGGTTAGCCACTTGTGCTCCTATCATCTTCCATAAAAATGTCATATCCCAAATAAGGGATAGCTCCTTCAATATGAGTCTTGAATCAGAAATAAATATGGAGCAGACCAGAAACCAACCTATAGCCTGAACAGAGTCACCTTAACTGAGCCACAGCCTTGTGAATAAGAAAAATATATATATTTTTTGTTGTGAGTCACTGAGATTTGGGGATTATTTATTATGTAGCACTTTAAAAGTGAAAGTCTACTAATAAAATAACACCCACTATTTAATCCAGAATGTTAATCTATTGAATCCAATGTCAATGAAGATCTGAGGGAATGGGTAAATCAACATCTCTAAGTTGACTGTGTAAATTAGTGGTAAATTCAAAAGCTAGTTCAGCTGTGACCCTTAATCTTCTTTTTCAAATTAGAAGGTTAACCAAGGGAGTTAAATGTTCACATTGTGGAAGGTATTTAATTCGTCCAACCATTGTAACATATAAATGAGAATGGTTTAGTGTTTTTAATATGAGAAACAGAAAAATATAGGTTAAATATCTAAAGATTAGATAAATTTTTTGACAATAAGTGTTAGTCACTACTATAAGTAATGTTGAGAGTCTACGTATTGCATAGCGCCTAGCACAGTGCAAGATGTATAATAAGTATGGATAAATTAAAAATCTGCTGGAAATATTTAAGAAGATACATACTGCTTTAATAGGAGGTAGAACATTAAATTATAATCTAGTTACTTCTGGGTATGGAGCTCAGTAATTGATGGCTACTGCTCTTGGGAGCTTATCCTAGTTTCTAGGTCAGCTATTCATTCAAAAAGATTCATGGAATAACTGGGGAGGAGATACTACAACCCATTAAGGGAAACTATTGGTTAACTATGCTTGATCACAGACTTACCAAGATCTTCAGAGCTGTCAGATCTCTTTTGGAGCAGGGAGAGAAGTAAGTGAACTCAGAACCACCCTCTGTTCCTAAGGGGCTCAGGGAGTGTTTTCCAGACTCAGAAAAAAAAATGTCTTTCAGGCTTTTCCTGGCTTTGACTTGTACCTTGAGGTAAGTTTTAGCTTTAAAAAGTGTTTTCTTTTAAATAATTAAACTATTTTGTAAGAAAACATTGAGGATTGGGGTTAGAAGATAAGTTTGATGATTAGCAAAAACAATGAGAACTGGGGAGTAAATTTTGAAGTATTGTGAAAGGATGAACAACATATAAACATTATTTGGAGTTAAATAATAATGCATTAGACAGTATTTAAATACATTTTATTTATTTGCTAATTAGTTTCCAGTACATGAACTAACTCAAATTCTTATGACATCAGTAAATAACTATGCAGACTAAAACATACATGACAACTTGCGATAACATTTAAAAGTGGAGGAACCAGAAATCTTTTCCAAATATTTGTATCATTTTCTTAAAGAAGACATTATTGGGAAGATACTTTTGCATATGAATGTCTGAAACATTCGCAAGTTTTTCTACTTGAATAAAAAAATTTTAAAAATTGAATTTTAAGTTAACTTAATGACATAATATTCAAAGAACAGGTAAGCATAAAGAGAAGAAAGAGGAAGATCTTTCCTTTCATAAAAAGGAGATGAGATAATTTTATGTGTTGCAAAAAGAATAGAAGACATAGCCATCTGTGTCAGCTATCAGGTTTTCATTTGTTGTACATAACATGAAAAATGAGTTTGAATTATTGAAAGATGCTAAGTTGATCTGTGTAGTAATGAGTCAAGTCATAGTAAGGGTGAGATGAGGTGAGAGGAAAACTAGGCAACTTGGGTTCTGAGGGAGATTTTTGGGAAGTTTTGAGAAGAGATATTTTTTAGCACTCCACCTATGGGAAAGTTATTTGGAGAGAAATGTCCAAAGAGAAGTTTGAAGTTTTGGTAATCCTTAACAATATAAACCACTTTTTCTGTTCTTTGAGGGACATCAGGAAAGACTTATATTGTCTTCCAAATATTTTTTATTGTCAGACATATATTTTTGGGATGCAGAACAGTGCCAAGAGGTGCCAAGCAGCAACTTGGCTTAACAGATTAAATGCTGTTCTATTACAAAAGTAGGGCAGTTTCTGAAATATTTGTTATAGAAAGCATGTGATCTTCCTGGCATATTTCCAGGAGTAAAGAAAATGGCTTTACTTTCAGAGAAGTAATTACACTACTGAACAAGCACTAAATAAGTGACGTGTGTGTGTGTCTGTGTGTGTGTGTGCATTGCATATATATAATACTAGGGGTGGTGGGAGGTGAGGGTAAGGCAAGTACAGAGATTTTTTTTAAATGTAAAAGAGATTTTAAAATTACACTACTGAACAAGCACTAAATAAGTGACGTGTGTGTGTGTGTGTGTGTGTGTGTGTTTTGCGTATATATAATACTAGGGGTGACGGGAAGTGAGGGTAAGGCAAGTACTGAGATTTTTCTAAAATTTAAAAGAGATTTTTAAAAAAAGTAGCTTTGTGGTCAAAACGTAGTTGAGTTCTCCTGTGGAAGCAGCTCGGGCAGAGCAATAAGACTCAAAATATCCATATTTTATGGTAATTGTTGCCCATCTACCGATCGTGGTGCATTTAAAATGGGGAAAGTATTTGGCAAAATATAGCGAAGTATGCTATATTTAAAGACTCTATTCATCTACTTTAACAGTCTACAATTAATTGGAAGTCTATGCTGTGAATGAATTAACAGGTTAATAGAACATTAACAAAGCCATTGCTCATCCTGGGAACGTGTGTTAGGAAGGTCACATGCTTAACAATAACCAAGAACTGGCTGTTTTGGTATGATAAAGACAGTGAATCCATTTTTTTTTTTCTGCCAGGTTTTGCTTTCCTAGAACTTTCTGGATCTCTATACATTTCACTAGATCAAAAAGTCCCTCTGCTAAACAGAAAAAGAGTTGATGGATACAGATCAAATAATCAGTATTGTTTCTTGAGTAATTTAAAGCTTTGACAACACTAAATGATGTTTCTGTTTTATAGCTTCTCAGGTGGGAAAGGTAAACTGGAATTACAGTAGTCAATGAGGCCGATGATACAATCTTAACCGTAAGACATATCCGGATTTCCTTAATGTAAGCAAACCTATGATGTACTTTTTGTAGACATGTTGGATGATTCTGCATATAGACTTCCCATAAGTTAGATGCTTTGTCTGACTCATGGTGTAAGCCTACTGTTTCTTCTTTGGCCAAATAACCATTAAAGGCTGAATAAATGATCTGAAGAAATACTTTTTCATTGAGCTGGTTACTGAAGAAGAACCGACTGAATATCCTGAAAGTCATTTAAAAAGTGAAACTTTGTACCAAGAGTGCTTGGTGCAACCTTCCTGTGCAAGACTAGGAATAGAATGAAAACATTTAAAAAAATTTTTTAAAAATAAATGTCAGAGAGTGATGTCAGCAAGGTGGTGCACCAGGGGAGGTCCTCATTTTCCCTATAAAAACATCAAAAAAACAAGCCTAAACAAATGAAATCCTAGAGATTTGACGAAATAACTTTATGGGAGTTCTGGAAAAGAGTCAAAGGTCTACAGCAACCAAGTGATTACCTAATTAAAAAAGAAAAGCCACATGCAAAGTCATAGGAAATTCCGCAGTGTTTTTACTTGTCCTTCCCCAGTCCCTCCATGGTACAATCTGACACAATTCAAAGGAAACAGTTTCCTTCCTCAAATATGAAAGAACAGAGGAGACATTATCTGTAGCATTCTAATAAGTGTAGGGATGCCTTAGGGACTTCTGTATGTTTTGCTTGACTTAGAGTTCAGACAGAAAATAAGTGGCATAGCTCAGATCTCAGGTCATGAAAAGCTGCAGGCAGGGTGGGCATAGTTCATGAAAGCAACAAGCAGACTACAGACCCACAGATGATTGGGGGAAAATATTACAGTTGCAGGAATACAAAATAATATGTAAGGACCCAATAAGAAGCTAGAGTAAGACACTGCAAAATTAAGACTTTTAACATTTACTGTGTTTATAGGAAAATTGAAAAAAGAACACACAGAGTTCCAGGCAAGACATGCTCAGAGGAGACCTCAGAAGACCTTAAGCCTTCACTCCGGCTGATTTTAAGTCTCAGAACATGCCTTGATAATTAGGAAAGGCATTACCAAGTGCAGTCAGTCTGCAAAGACTAGGAGAGGTGGCTGTTTTTTCCAATGCTCAATTTTTAGAAACGACAAAAATACCACATGGCATAAAATAAATAGGAATATGTGGACTATTCAAAGGAGTTAAATGAAGTGTCAGAAACAATTCCTAAAGAAACACAGGCATTGGACATACTGGACAAATAATTTTAAATAACTTTCTTAAATGTATTCAAAGGGTTAAAAAACATGGACGATGAAGTAAAGGAAATTGGAATAACTATATATAAACAAAATGAAATTTCAACAAAAAAATAGAGACTATAAAAACAATAAAAAACCCCAGAAATTCTGGAGCTGAAAAATATATCTGAATTGTAAAATTTACTAGAGGCATGCATACACAGACATTAACAGGAAGAAGAATAAAATAGTTAACTGGGATACAGGACATTTGAAATTACTGAGTGAGAAGAGAAAAAAGGAAAAAATAAAGGAGAGTAAACAAAGACTAATGGACTAATGGGACACCATTGAGTGAACCATCATACACATACAGGAGTATAAAAGAGAGAAGAAAGAAAGAGAAGGAGCAAAAAAAATATTTAAAGAAATAATGGCCAAAAGCTTTCTAAATTTGAGGAAAGATATAGATCCATAAATCCAAGAAACTCAACAAATTCAGTTGGGATAAACCAAAAGTGACTCACACTGTGACATATTATAATCAAAGTGTTGAAAGACAAAGACAAAGAGAGATTCTTGAAAGCAGCAAGAGAGAAGTGATTCAACACACATGAGGTATTCTCAATAATATTATCAGCATATTTTTCAGCAAAAAACCTTAGGGGCCAGAAGGCAGTGGAATGATATATTTAAAGTTATGAAGGAAAATAACTGTCAACTGAGAATTCTACATCTGCCAAAACTCATCTTCAAAAGCAAGGGAGAAATTAAGAAATTATCAGATAAACAAAACCTTAGAGACTTCTTATTGTTGGACCTGCCTTATGAGTAGTGCTAAAGGAAGTCCTTCAATTTGAAATGAAAGAATGCTAGACAATAATGTAAAGCCATGTAAAATAGAAAGATCTCCTGTAAAAGCTAATACATAGTCAAATATAAAAACCAGCATCATGGGGAGGGGGGAGGGGGGAGGGATTGCATTGGGAGTTATACCTGATGGTGCTGACGAGTTGATGGGTGCAGCACAGCAACATGGCACAAGTATACATATGTAACAAACCTGCACGTTATGCACATGTACCCTAGAACTTAAAGTATAATAATAATAATAATTAAAATAAATAAATAAATAAATAAATAAAAACCAGCATTTGTGTACATTTGGTTTACAACTCCACTTTTATTTTTTACTGGATTTAAAAGGTAAATCCATGAAAATGATGATAAATCTATGCAAATGGGCACATAATATATAAAGATGTCATTTGTTACATCAATAATATAAGGTGGGGTAGAAATATAAAGGAGTAGTTTTTGTATACTATTAAAGTTAATATCAATTTAAAATAGATTTTTATAACTTTAGGATGCTATATATAATCTACATGTTAAGCACAAAGAAAGTATAGAATATACACAAAAGGAAAGGAGAAATGAATCGAAACATGCCACTACAAAATCAACTAAACACATGTAAGGAAGCAATGGAAGAAATGAGGGTCAAGAAGCTTTAAGGCATAAATGGGACAAAACAAAAATGGTATAGTAAGTTCTTTTCTATCAGCAATTATTTAAATGTAAATGGATTAAAATCCCCAATGAAAATACGTAGTTTTGCAGAAAGAATATAAAAGTGGGATTAAACTAAATGTCTGAAAAAGATTCACTTTAGATCTAAGAATACATATCTGTTGAAAGTGAAAGATGGAGGAATTTATTCAATAACAATAGTAACCAAAAGACAGCAGGGGTGTTTATGTAATATCAGATAAATAATACCAAGTCAAAAAATGTTATAAGAGACAAAGAAAGACATTCTACACTGATAAAAGGGCCAATTTGCCAAGAAGAGATAATATATATGTAACAAACATCAGGGTTTAAAAACATATGAAGCAAATTTTGACAAGGTTGAAGGTTGAAAAAGCTCCATGATAGTAGTAAATGATTTATATTTCTCACTTTCAACAATGGATAAAGCAACCAGTCAAAAGATTAATACAGAAACAGAGGACTTGAACTCGCAATATAGACCAATTGGATCTACAGACATAGGAAAAACATTCCATTCAACAACATCAAAATAGACATTTTTCTCAGTGCACAGAGAGCATTTACCAGATTAGACCATATGTTAAGCCACAAAGCAAATCTTAACAAATTCAAAATGATTGAAATAATACAAAGTATCTTTTGTGATTACAATGGAATGAAACTAGAAATACATAGCAAAGGGAAAACTGTAAAAATCACAAATAGGTGGACATTAATTAAAATATTTTTAAATAACCCATGGATCAAAGATGAAATCTGGGAAACTAGAAAATATCTTGAGACAAATGAAAATAAAAACACAATATGCCTGAACTTAAGGGATGCAGTAAAAGCAGTTTTCCACTTATATCAAAATATGAAAATACAATGAAAGAACCAAAAAATTCAATAGACAACTTCAACAGCAGACTTAGGTATGCAGAAGAAAGTCAGTTAACTTGAAGACTTATGGGATCCCATCGGGTAAACAAACATGGTTTATAGGAGTGTCAGAGAATAGAGAGAAAAAGGTGAAGAAAAGGATAGTTAAAGAAATAATGTCTGAAAACTTCCCAAATCTTGGGAAAGATATAGGCATCCAAATTCATGAAACTCAAGAGATATCAAGCAAGATCAAAAAATAAAATAAATCCAAAATACAAAGAAAAAATAAAACCCTCTTTCTCTTTAGATGACAGAACCTTATATGTAGAAAATCCTTAAGATTCCACAAGAACTGTTAGAACTAATAATAAAATTCAACAAAGTTGCAGAATATAAAATCAACACCCATAAGTTAATTGCATTTCTTCACACCAACAATAATCAGAAATGGAAATAAAGAAAAATTATACTTTACAATATGAACAAAATAATAAAATACTTGAGAATAAACTTAAGAAAGGAGATGAGAGACACATATAGAGAAAACTGCAAACTTTGGTGAAAGAAATTGAAGACACAAGTAAATGGAAAGGCACGTAGGATTCATGGATTGGAAGAATCAATATTGTTAAGACGTTAAGACTAACCAAAGCAATCTGCAGATTAGATTATCTTGTTTCTTATTTCACTGAGAAAATTGCAACAATTTAAAGAGAGCTTTACAATCTTGTCCACCACATCAACACCCTTACTAGCACCCGCATCCATAATACTCTCCTTTACCTAATTATTGCAGGCCAACGTATATGGTGCTCTCAGCTGAAGCCAGCTCATCTATTTGTGCAGCAATTTTTACAACTCCTTATCCCCCCAGGACATTAATCAAAGTCTCACCTCTTTCTCCTGCATTTTAAATGTGTCCTTTTCTTCCGTATCATTTCCCTCAGCATACAAATAATATGCTATTTTGCCTAACTTAGAATATATTCTCTCTTGACCCCATTCCACCTCTAGATATTTCTCTATTTCGTTGATCCTTCTTTCAATAAGATCTCTCAAGAAAGGAATAACATCAGTAAATACAAAGGTTTCATTTTTGCTGCAAGAGGAAGAGGTTTGAGGAGAAAGAATGAGAGTTCATTTTTCAACATGTTGAATGGAGATGTCTATTACACACACAAATAGATGTGTCAAGTAAATTGAGATATTATGTATACAATAGAGGTAACTAAGGATAAAATGGTTACATAACTTCCCTTGGCCCCTAGAAGCTAATAAGTAACTGATTCAAACTTAGATTATCTGAGGTGCAGAGTATTACAAACATTGTGAATTACTTCTTCTCAGTTTAACTTTTGAGACCTCATTTATTTGTTCAACAAATATTTATTCAGTACATACGTACTGAGACCTGTGCCCTTGTTCACTAGCTATACAGGTATAGAAGTATAAGATGTTGATATGGTTTTGCTCTGTGTCCTCACCCAAATCTCATCTAGAACTCTAAACCCCACATGTCAGGGGAGGAGCCTCATGAGAGGTTACTGAATCATGGGTCAGACTTCCCCCTTGCTGTTCTCATGATAGTGAGTGAGTTCTCATGAGATCTGGTTGTTTGAAAGTGTATGGCACTTCCCCCTTTGATTGCTCTCTCCCCGGCCACCATGTAAAGAAGTTTGTTGCTTTCTCCTTCCTCTTTCATCATGATTGTAAGTTTCCTGAAGCCTCCAAGCCATGTTTTCTGTTAAGCCTGTGGAACTGTGAGTCAATTGAACCCGTTTTCTTTATAAACTACCCAGCCTCAGGTGGTTCATTATAGCAATGTGAAAATGGACTAGTATAGAAAATGAGCACCAGGAAACTGGGACATTTCTATAAAGATACCTGAAAAGGTGGACGTGACTTTGGAACTGAGTAATGGGCAGAGTTTGGAACAGTTTGGAGGGCTAAGTAGAAGACAGGAAGAATGGAAATGTTTGGAACTTTCGACTTGTGAAATGGTTGTTACGAAAATGCTGATGCTATGGACAGTGAAGTCCAGGTTGAGGTGGTATCCGATGAAGATGAGGACCTTATTGGGAACTGGAGAGTAAAGCTTACTCTTGCTATGCTTTAGCAAAGAGACTGGCGTCATTTTGCCCCTCCCTTAGAGATCTGTGGAACTTTAAACTTGAGAGAGATAATTTAGGGTATGTGATGGAAGAAATTTCTAACCAGCAAAGCGTTCAAGATGAGAACTGCCTCTTTCTAATAGTGTAAGCTCATTTGTGTGACTAAAAAGATGAAATTGCAACTTATGTTAAAAGGGAAGCAGAGCGTAAAAATTTGGTAAATTTGCAGCCTGACTATGCAGTAGAAAAATAAAAACCCATTTTCTGGGGAGAAATTCAAGTCAGCTGCAGAAGTTTGCATAAGTAACCAAGAGCCAAATGTTAATAGAGAAGACAATAGGGAAAATAACTTCAGGGCATTTCAGAGATATTTGCGGCAGTCCCTCCAATTATAGACCTGGAGGCCTAGTGGGAAAAATGGTTTCATGGGCCAGGCCCAGGGCCCCACTGCTTTGTAAAGTCTTGGGGCACGGCACACTGCATGCCAGCTGCTCCATTTCCAGCCATGGCTAAAAGGGGCCGAAGTACAGCTTGGGTCATTCTTTCAGAGGGTGGGAGCCCCAAGGCTTGGCAGCTTCCATGTGGTGTTGGTGTTGTTCCACAGGTGCACAGAAGAAAAGAGCAAGATTTGAGAGCCCTCACCTAGATTTCAGAGGATGTATGGAAATGCCTGGGTGTCCAGACAGAAGACTGCTGCAGGGGTGGGGCCCTCATAGAGAATCTCTACTAGGGCAGTGCAGAGAGAGAAATGTGAGGTTGGAGCCCCCATACAGAGTCCCCATTGGAGCACTGCCTAGTAGATCTGTGAGGAAAAGGCCACACTATCTTCCAGACCGCAGAATTGTAGATCCACCAACAGCTTTCACTGTGCACCTGTAAAAGCTGCAGGCACTCAATGCCAATCCATGAAAGGAGCTGTGAGGTCTGTACCATACAGAGCCATAGGGGTGGAGCTTCCCAAGGTCTTGGGAGCCTACCCCTTGTATCAGCATGCCATGAGTGTGAGACATGGAGTCAAAGGGATTATTTTAGAGCTTTAAGATTTAATGACTGCCCTCCTGGGTTTCAGACTTGCATGGGACCTGTAGCCCCTTGGTTTTGGTCAATTTCTCCCATTTGCAATAAAAGCATTTACCCAATGCTGGTGCCTCCATTGTGTCTTGGAACTAACTAGATTGTTTTTGATTTTACAGGCTTGTAGGTGGGAGGTACTTGCCTTGTCTCAGATGAGACTTTGGACTTGGATTTTTGGGTTAATGCTGGAATGAATTAAGACTTTGAGGGCTGTTGGGAAGGCATGATTGGTTTTGAAATGTGAAAAGGACATGAGATTTGGGTAGGGCCAGAGGCCGAATGATATGGTTTGACTCTGTATCCCCATTCAAATCTCAGGTCAAGTTGTAATTCCCTTATGTCAGGGGAGGGGCCGGGTAGGAGGTGATTAAATCTTGGAGGTGACATCCCCCTTGCTGTTCTCATGATATTGAGTGAGCTCTCATGACATCTGGTTGTTTGAAAGTGTGTGGCACTTTCCCCTTCAGTCTTTCTTTTCTGCTGCTATGTGAAGGAGGTCCTTTCTTCCCTTTCTCTTCCACCACGATTGTAAGTTTCCTGATGCCTCCCAGTTATGCTTCTTGTTAAGCCTGTGGAACTGCGAGTCAATTACACCCCTTTTTCATAAACTACTCAGTCTTAGGTAGTTCTTTAAAGCAATGGGAAAACAGATTAATACAGATGTGATTTATTTCGGAAAGGTATTATTTACTTTTTCGTATAGGGTATTTTCATTTAGAATATTTAGAACAGTTTGAAATGCGATCTCATGAAATTTTCTTATCTGAGCCAAAATTTTAATAACTTAAATGTTTTTTATAGAATGTGAACTGTTTCAGAAACCATATTTTAGCTGCACCAAGTGTGTGAGATAACATTTGAGGGAAAATGGAGTGAACTTAATAATCATATTTAATTACCAATGATCCTCGACTAAAACATTGCAAAAGCTGGTAATCTCTGTTAGAAGAGAAAAGCTAAGGGAAAATTAATAAAACTAAGTCATGTGCTCAGGACTAGGAATATGTACTTGGTAATTTCAGCTGACCAACAATGTTATGCCACATGATAAATCACTCTTTTTTTTCCTTCTAATTGTGAATGGAAAATGATGGAAACTATCCATAGAGAAACTCAAAGGAATAATAAAATTGTATCTTTATTTATATTGTACATGTGAATGGAATAGTTTACTAGTGAAAAAGTCATAATCAGCTAGAAACTTAGAGTAAATAAAATAATTCTTAACTATATAAAGCTTGGAGTGAAATAACTGCTTTGGGTAGGGCAATCTTAATCTCCAACATACAGGTTCAGGAGGCATTACAATGACACCATTCAAAAAATAGCAGAGACCCAGTATGGTTTACTCAGTAGAGAATAAGGCCTGAAATTTTACTTAAGTATATATGGCATTTTAGGACATTCTTTTTCAAATTATAGATGATAAAATGCTTTTAGCTATTTTAATAATGTCTTGTAATTGATTTTTAAACAGCTGGAAAAGCAAGTTTGCCTCTTCATTTTAAAAATGGTTGTAGAAATCACTGTTGTTCAGGCAAAGTAACCATTTATCAGGTCACTGTGACTCATTGCTCACAGCATGTTATAATCATAGCCAAAGGTGTAAAAAGGCATAAATTTGAGACTTGAGTTTGCAATTATGCCTTGAAAAAAATAGCATTGTCCTGATGTTTGGACTTCTGTAAACAGGAGAAAAGCCCCATTGTACTAATGAAGGGCATACTGGTTTTAGTTTTGATATATTTTCTAATTCTTCAGATGAGAGGGAAGGTTTTTTAGAGAGGGTTTCACAAAAAATTTTACTTCCTGAATTGGTAATTTTCCTCTATAGTATAACAGACTCAAAGTACCAATACTCAGAGAGCCTCAGAAAAAATGTTTTCAACCAAGTTCATAGTTAATGCTGGATTATATTTTGGAAACTTGCATTGGGATGTGGTAAAGAAGTAATGCTGTTATCTTAGGCACATGATATATTTTAGGTTTAGGGGTATTAGAGGCATGTGAACCAGAGCAACTCCATCTTGGATAAGGGTTGGGTTAAGTGATACTGAGACCTACTGGGCTGCATTCCCAGATGGTTAAGGCATTCTAAGTCATAGGATGAAATAGGAGATCAGCACAGATACAGGTCATAAAGACCTCTATGATAAAACAGGTTGCAATAAAGAAGCCAGCTAAAAACCACCAAAACCAAGATGTCTACAAGAAGTGACCTCTGGTCGCCCTCATTGCTACACTACCATTAGCACCATGACAGTTTGCAAATGCTATGGCAACAACAGGAAGTTACCCTATAGGTTCTAAAAAGGGGAGGAATGAATAATCCACTCCTTGTTTAGCATATCATCAAGAAATAACCATAAAAATGGACAACTAGCAGCCCTCAGGGCTTCTCTGTCTGTGGAGTAGCCATTCTTTTATTCCTTTAGTTTCTTAATAAACTTGCTTTTACTTTACTCTATAAGCTCACACTGAATTTTTTTTTTACACAAGATCCAAGAACCCTCTCTTGGGGTCTGGATCTGGGCCCCTTTCCTGTAACATCTTTTCGGTGGCTATAAAGGGATTATAGTGTGAAAATCCCCAACTCAAAGACTAATTTTGTATAAGTGGTGGAGTCCAGTAATATCTTTCTAGTGAACCCTGAAAGGACAGTACTGAAGAAACTCCCCAACCCAAAGCACTAATTGGCTGACTTTGGGTAAGTGGTGGGGTACCCAGGTAAAAAATGGGATTGGGTTATAAACCCAACTTAGGGGAGTTAAGAGTCTCTCCTAAGACAGAGTGGGTTAGAGACCCCTCTTAATAAAAAGCAAGCATGCTTGACTGACCTTGGGTTAGAGGCCTAACTTAGAAGGGCTAGAGTCCCTCGTAAGATTCAGTGGGGATAGAGGTCCCTCTCAGTACATTTTCTTTTGGCTAAGAACGGGTTTGGCACTAAGGGATGTTAACTGCTATTCTCTTTGGAATAATCTGCCTTGCACTCCTTGCTAACAGCTGTGGGTAATAGGATTAGGCATGTACAGGATGGTGGGACATGGGGAACTTTTTCCTCACTAAAAGGAAACTTGAGGGCTGATGGGACTGTTGGAAATAATCCCTTCATGACCAACAAGGAGCTCCCTAAACTTTTGATTTGGTGTCGCTGCAATGGGTATGTCTTTCTCTGGCTTCCCTGAGCTCTTCACCTTCCCCACCCTGCCACAGGCTATACGTTTCTTTCTCTCCTTTCTCTTTCCTATCTTTTCTTTTACTCAGGGTGACCATCTTGTCCAGAGTGCACAAGTTGAAACTCCTGGTCAGAGATTAGTTTAACAATTATGGGGCCCAACTGGGGGCAAGTTTGAGCTTTGCCAGATTAATATTGGGTGCTAAGCAGAGTGGCTAATGTCTATGTCTTTTCACAAGTATTTTGCTCTGGCCAGAATGGAAAAAGATAATTTCACTTTGTGTTGCAGCTTGGCCCCCAGGGCTATGGTACAGCAAGCCAGGTCACTAGGGCCACTCAGGGAAAGGAAATCCAGAAGCCTGTCATGCTGGCAAAAGGGTAAGAATTTCTTACCAGATTGGGTTTATAACCCAATCCCATTTTTTACCTGGGTACCCCACCACTTACCCAAAGTCAGATTTCTGGCCCCACTCTATCCCTCTCTCTGTGCAAATTGGTTGAATGAATGGCAAAATCACTGTTTATCTCCTCTGTAAAGTTTTTGCTTAATGGAAAAAAGGATTTTTGAGGCTAATCTTAAGCTCCAGTGAATCTGGTGTGCTTTATGTGTTTTTCTATATTGTTCTGTCATAATGAGGGGTACTTTAGAATAGAATGTGTGACTAGGATCCCATAAACCCACTTTTCAAGATGGTCCAGGAAACTGGTCAGTCATGTCCTTGGGAGCTTGACTTTGTAATCACTTGGCTATGCTTTCTCCTTTCACAATGGCAACCCAGGTTTAGGGCCTAATTCCTGACTTAGGGAATGAATCCTTTACTTTCTGTCTGTCTGCATATTTATATGTGTTGTCTATGTAATGTTTATATACAAGAGAGCTTTGATAAATTGGTTTAATAATAATAAGTGCTTAAATAAAATATTTTGTCAGAAAAGTAAAAAGATTAATGCCTTTTATTTAGTTCATGTGACTTAAGTAATACTTTGGAAAAAGACAGTTTAAAAAATTATTGGCAAAATAAAAATATCTTCAAAAATGTAAATATTTGGTCTAAATTATGCAGGTGAGATATTAGATTTGCTAAATGCTTTAAGGTCATAAACTGCATCTTTGACTTTTAAAAATTATTCAATTTACCTATTTCAGAGCATTAAATTGCAAATAAAATCTGGGGGCATGTTGAATTAGCCATGCCCCCTAACTATGCAAAGAAGGTTATAAAGAAAATATATTTTATATAAGAAAGGATCTCTCATGGTACAACCTTGGCCTAAAGTAAAATAACTTGTTGTTAAAAAAAAAATAAATAAATGTTTAGGACAAGTCAAAAAGTCTTTGCATGCTGTAAATGGTCTATGTCATAAAAGAATTTATAAAAAGTAATTTATACAAGAAATATTGCACAATTTAAAGGTGAGTAGGCTTACTTAATGCTTCATAAAATGCCAGTATGGCTCCTGGACCCGTGCTGAGAGGACTCTGGCCTCGCTGCACTCATGGCTTCTCCTAGCAAGGCAGTGATTGTTCCCGGGAACGGAGGCGGGGATGTGACCACCCACGGCTGGTATGGCTGGGTGAAAAAGGAGCTGGAGAAAATACCTGGTTTCCAGTGTTTGGCTAAAAACATGCCCGACCCAATTACAGCACGAGAGAGCATCTGGTTGCCCTTCATGGAGACAGAGCTGCACTGTGATGAGAAGACCATCATTATCGGCCACAGTTCTAGGGCCATCGCAGCCATGAGGTATGCAGAAAAACATCGAGTATATGCTATTGTATTAGTGTCTGCATACACATCAGACTTGGGGGATGAAAATGAGCGTGCAAGTGGATACTTCACCCGCCCCTGGCAGTGGGAGAAGATCAAGGCCAACTGCCCTTACGTTGTGCAGTTTGGCTCCACTGATGACCCATTCCTTCCCTGGAAGGAACAACAAGAAGTGGCCGATAGGTTGGAAACCAAATTGCACAAATTCACTGACCATGGCCACTTTCAGAACACAGAGTTTCATGAACTGATTACTGTGGTAAAGTCTTTGCTGAAAGTACCAGCATAGACTGTATGACTTCTGCTATTTCGCATCCCAATATAGGGGTAGAATAATATCTACTATCAGCCGATTACTAGACACATGAAACATCCAGTTAAGTTCCAAAAGTGCCTGAAAAACAAACACAAGTTTCAATGTTCAATCTAAGTTACAAATAGCGTTTCCATTTTCCATAGACTCTAAAACTCCCCAAATTGCTGTGAGCTACCACAGTATTTTCCTCATTTGGTAAGAAACGTAAGGACAGCTTAATTGCCCTTCTCTAACCAAAGTAAGTCAAAAATAGCACCCAGGTTTCCTGATTCCTACTCCTGAGTAAAACGAAACAGGTTTTATGTATGTTGCAGGTGTCGCATACTTTGCCTCTTTGAAATCAAACTTTTCTATTTCACTGGGGAAAGAACACATGACTGAAAGTCCAGAGTGTTAGCTTAGAGCTCAAAATACTAGCTGCTGTTTCAAGCTGGCCCCGGACATTAAACCCAGACTAGGGCCTACACCTCTGACACTTGCCCCTGAGTCCTTCAGACATGTTGAGAGAGACTGAGACAGGAGTCTTCCAGAGTCAGGAAGGAAGGAGAAGCACAGCAATATACATACATAATATACGTACGACTGACTAGATTTGTTTGAGACAAGAGTGGTGGGATCAGGGCCATATGGAGAGCTCATGGCCTGTCTAAATTGTTGCTATGTGGAAATTGGGCAGAGTGTTACCAATTTTCTGATTTTTTGTGTGGAAAAAAATGTCCAAATTATGGTTTTTAAATTTGGGGACTATATATATATACATACACACACATACACATACAATCCATATACATATGAGTATGTAAGTTGGCAGTAAGAGTATACATCAAAAAATTTACAAATACTGCAAGACAAATAAAATCCAAGCCATCCATTTGTGACTACAGTCATAAGCATTAACTTAGCCAGGGGCTTTTAGATAATTATCTGTGAAGTCTGAGAAAAGACTAAGATAACCAAAATGAACATAATGTCAAAGGATGAAATCATGAGGACAATTTGGGTTTTGTTCCAAAGTCAAGTGCTTTTAAAAAGAACCTGTCCCTACTTCATGTTCTGTTCTATAGAGAACAGAACGTCCGTGGCCCTTTAGAGCTCTTTCAAGCACATTCCATTTTCTTCTGATCATACTTCCTCAAAAAGCCTTTTATTTGGCTGGGTGTGATGGGTCATGCCTGTAATCCCAGCACTATGGGAGGCTGAGGTGGGTGTATTGCTTGAGGCCAGATGTTTGAGGCCAGCCAGGGCACATGGTGAGACCCCATCTCTACAGAATATTAAAAAATTAGCTGGGCATGCTGGTGCACGCCTGTAGTCCTAGCTACTTGGGAGGCTGAGGCAGGATTGCTTGAGCCCAGGAGTTTGAGCCTTCAGTGAGCTGCGATCCCGTCACTGTACTCCATCCTGGGTGATGGAGCAAAGAACAAAAAAAAAAAAAAAAAAAAAAAATTTTAAATAAAGAAACCTACCCTTTCTCATTTCTCAACATTTTTTGGCTATTATGATCTCTAAGTGTTACTTCAAATAATTTCCAGTGAATCCACACTTGATGTTGCAGAGCCTGAATTTGCTGCAGAAATATAATTTCCTGTACTTCATGCCTAAAGGAGATTCAGAGCAATCACTTAAAACCAAAAGTCTTGGGTTTTAAATGTGCTTAGACAAAAAAAAAAAAAGAAAAAAAATCAGGAAAGGTACGCTAATCGTTTAACAACAGTCGTCTTTGGGGAATGGGCATTTTGGTAGGTACAGTGTGGTGGACGTCCTTCTTCTTATTTATTTATTTTTTTTTGAGACAGTGTCTTGCTCTGTCGCCCAGGCTGGAGTTCAGTGGCACAAATCTCAGCTCACTCTAACCTCCGCCTCCCGGGTTCAGGTGATTCTCACGTCTCAGCCTCCCAAGTAGCATGAAATGGGGGCGTGCGCCACCACGCCTGGCTAATTTTTGTATTTTTAGTAGAGATGGGGTTTCACCATGTTGGCTAGGCTGGTCTCGAACTCCTGGCCTCAGGTTATCCACCCACCTTGGCCGCCCAGAGTGCTGGGATCACAGGCATGAACCACCACGCCTGGCCCCTTATTTTACTTTATCTTCCTAAGAGATTATTTGAATTTGTTACACTAAACACGTATTTTATAATAAAAAATAATTAAGATTTAAAACAATGTATTTGTCTACTAAAAAGCAAATTATATAAGTCAGTTGGATAATAATGTTGTTAAAGAGGCTGTTTAGCACGAATTTGACCAAATCTGTAGTCAAAATTTGATTCTACTTGAATTTTTTGGAAATTTGCTGTTGTGTTTCTTACTCTTTGTCTTGTTCTCTGTGAAGTCCTTTGGTAAAAAAACAAACTTACACAATTTAGTTCACAAAACTTTGTTGACCTCTCTGTAGAAATGAAAACTAAATATATGCAATTGAGAAATAATAAAAAAAAAAATGCCACTATGACTCTTAACTGTACAACTTGCTCTCTTTACAGCTAGGTAAGGCCTGGAACACATGGAGGTGGATGCTGAAAAGAGTCAAACCTTATCTGCACTTCTGTCTGGGTCCTAGGCTCCACACCTAATATATAATTAAAATCCCAAACTTACCAAGGTTTCTACCAAAAGTTGCTAAAAGTTAACAGTGTAACATGTGCTTAAGACTACAAAAAACCAAATAGTTATACACTCAAAGTGTGTAAGAAAAGTAAAATATGTTTTTGGTTAAAGATTATAAAAAGGCATGGAAATGTGGGGAAGTTTTTTGCCTAAAGGGCTAAAGGATTGTTTTAAGTTAGGATAAAACTAAAGGTTTAAGCAAGTTGTGGAAGGTTTGTGAAAAAAAAAATTGTAAAAGAAATTCTGTGTGTAAACACAGAATATTGGCTAAAGTTAAAGGGGTATTCAGTTTTTCTGTGAACTGAACATTGGAATAAAAATGAAACAGGTTTTTCTTAAAGCAAAAACCTGTGTGTAATCTGCTCTTTAACACAAATTTGTAAAGGGTTGTAAAAGCCTTATAAAAATCTTACCTTATGTTCAAACTGATTAAAGGTAAATAGATTTATCTATAAGGTTTTATTTAAAATTGGGTTTGACATCAATAATGAACTAATGCAACAGTAACATTTGGCTTATTTGGTATAAAAATCATACAGGAAGCATTGTCAAATATGAAATGGTGTTTGGTTTTCTTTGGGCTATATTTGTATAAATGTTATTGGTTTATGTTCCAAAATTATGGGAAACTCCTATAATTCTAACATGACTTAGTGTATGTTATAATAATTATAATTGTTACATAAAATCATGTATGCCACAAAGGTAACCAATTTTTTTTTGTCAATCGTGTTTTTAACTGTGGCTGTCCTAAAATATTTGTCATCCACAAACAATTGTTTTCTTGTTTTATTTAAAAGGTAGTATATAATAAACTGTAGAACTCTATTAGACATTTTTTTTTTTTTTGAGATGGAGTCTTGGTCTTGTCACCCAGGCTGGAGTGCAATGGCACGATCTCTGCTCACTGCAACCTCCACCTCCCAGGTTCAAGCAATTCTCCTGCCTCAGCCTCCCAAGTAGCTGAGATTACAGGCACTCATCACCACGCTTCGCTAATTTTTTGTATTTTTAGTAGAGACAGGTTTCACCATGTTGGCCAGGCTGGTCTCGAACTCCTGACCTCAGGTGATCCACCCACCTCGGTCTCCCAAAGTGCTGGGGTTACAGGCATGAGACACCACACCCAGCCTATTAGACATTCTTAAGTGCACTAAATGCCCACAAGAGAAAGCAGGAAAGATTTAAAATTGACACCCTAACATCACAATTAAAATAACTAGAGAAGCAAGAGCAAACAAAGTCAAAAGCCAGCAGAAGGCAAGAAATAACTAAGATCTGAGCAGAACTGAAGGAGATAGAGAAATGAAAAACCCATCAAAAAATTAATGAATTCAGGAGCAGGTTTTTATTTTTTTAAAAGTTAACTAAATAGATAGACCGCTAGCCAGACTAATGAAAAAATAGAGAAGAATCACATAGACACAATAAAACATGATAAAGGGGATATCATCACTGATCCCATAGAAACACAAATTACAATCAGAGAATACTATAAAAAAACTCTATGCAAATAAACTGGAAACTCTAGAAGAAACGGATAAATTCCTGGACACATACACCCTCCCAAGACTAAACCAGGAAGAAGTTGAAT
>NW_012100466.1:700752-702052 GCF_000951045.1 Mandrillus leucophaeus | reverse complement strand
AACTCCAATTCACAATTGCTACAAAGAGAATAAAATACCTAGGAATACAACTTACAAGGGATGTGAAGGACCTCTTCAAGGAGAACTACAAACCACTGCTCAAGGAAATAAGATAGGACACAAACAAATGGAAAAACATTCCATGCTCATGGATGGGAAGAATCAATATCATGAAAATGGTCATAGTGCCCAAAGTAATATGTAGACTCATGCTATCCCCATCAAGCTACCATTGACTTTCTTCACAGAATTAGAAAAAACTACTCTAAATTTCATATGGAACCATAAAAGTCTGTATAGTCAAGACGATCCTAAGCAAAAAGAACAAAGCTGGAGGCATCACGCCACCTGACTTCAAACAATACTACAAGGCTACAGTAATAACCAAAACAGCATGGTACTGGTACCAAAACAGATATATAGACCAATGGAACAGAACAGAGAGCTCAGAAATAATGCCACACATCTACAACCATCTGATCTTTGACAAACCTGACAAAAACAAGCAATGGGGAAAGGATTCTCTATTTAATAAATGATGTTGGGAAAACTGGCTAGCCATACGTGGAAAACCGAAGCTGGACCCCTTCCTTACACCTTATATAAAAATTAACTCAAGATGGATTAAAAACTTAAACATAAACCCTAAAACCATAAAAACCCCAGAAGAAAATCTAGGCAGTACCATTCAGGATATAGGAATGGGCAAAGACTTCATGGCTAAAACACCAAAAGCAATGGCAACAAAAGCCAAAATTGACAAATGGGATCTAATTAAACTGAAGAGCTTCGGCACAGCCAAAGAAACTATCATCAGAGTGAACAGGCTACCTTCAGAATGGGTGAAAATTTTTGCAATCTCTCCATCTAACAAAGAGCTAATATCCAGAACTTACAAGTAACTTAAACAAGTTTACAAGGAAAAAAAAAAAATACCATCAAAAATTGGGCAAAGGATATGAACCCACACTTCTCAAAAGAACACATTTATATGGCCAAAAAACATATGAATAAAAGTTTATCATCAGTGGTCATTAGAGAAATGCAAATCAAAACCACAATGAGATACCATCTCATGCTATTTCGAATGGTGATGATTAAAAAGTCAGGAAATGACAGATGACGGAGAGGATGTGGAGATATAAGAACACTTTTACACTGTTGGTGGGAGAGTAAATTAGTTCAACCATTGTGGAAGACAGTGTGGCGATTCCTCAAGGATATAGAACCAGAAATACCATTTGACCCAGCAATCCCATTACTGGGTATATACCCAAAGGATTATAAATCATTCTACTAT
>NW_012100466.1:699998-700384 GCF_000951045.1 Mandrillus leucophaeus | reverse complement strand
AAAAAAAAAAAAACCCAGGATCAGACAGATTCACAGCCTAATTCTACCAGAGGCACAAAGAGGAGCTGGTATCATTCCTTCTGAAACTATTCCAAACAATAGAACAAGAGGAACTCCTCCCTAACTCATTTTATGAGGCTAGCATCATCCTAATACCAAAACCTGGCAGAGAAACAACAAAAAAAAGAAAATTTCAGGTCAATATCCTTGATGAAATTTGATGGGAAAATCCTCAATAAAATACTGCCAAACCGAATCCAGCAGCACTTCAGTAAGCTTATTGACCATGAACAAGTCAGCTTCATCCCTGGGATGCAAGGCTGGTTCAACATACACAAATCAATAAACATAATCCATCACATAAATAGAACCAATGACAAAAACCA
>NW_012100466.1:696225-699218 GCF_000951045.1 Mandrillus leucophaeus | reverse complement strand
GATTCCTCAAGGATATAGAACCAGAAATACCATTTGACCCAGCAATCCCATTACTGGGTATATACCCAAAGGATTATAAATCATTCTACTATGAAAACACATGAACATGTATGCTTATTGTGACACTATTCACAATAGCAAAGACTTGGAACCAACCCAAAAACCCATCAATGATAGACTGGATAAAGAAACTGTGACACATGTACACCATGAAATACTATGCAGCCATAGAAAAGGATGAGTTCATGTCCTTTGCAGGAATATGGACGAAGCTGGAAACCATCATCCTCAGCAAACTAACACAGGAACAGAAAAGCAAACAACGCATGTTCTCACTCATAAGTGGGAATTGAACAATGAGAACACATGGACATAGGGAGGGAAACATCACACACTGGGACCTGTCAGGGGGTGGAGGACTAGAGGAGGGATAGCATTAGGAGAAATACCTAATGTAGATGACAGTTTGACAGGTGCAGCAAACCACCGTGGCACGTGTATACTTATGTAACAAATCTGCTCATGTATCCCAGAACTTAAAGCAAAAAAAAAAAAAAAAAAAAAAAACAGGTTGCAGTAAAAAAAAAAAAAAAAAAACAGCTACACCAAAACCAAGATGGCTACAAGACTGACTTCTGGTCTTCTTCACTGCTACACTTCCATCAGTGCCATGACAGTTTACAAATTTTATGGCAATGTCAGAAAGTTACCCCATATGGTTTAAAAAGGGGAAGCATGAATACTCCACCCTTTGTTTAGCATATAATCAAGAAATAACCATAAAAATGGGCAACCAGCAGCCTTCAGTGCTGCTTTTTCTGTGGAGTAGCCATTCTTTTATTCCTTTACTTTCTTAACAAACTTGATGTCACTTTACTGTATACACTCACTCTGAATACTTTCTTGTGTGAAATTCAAGAACCCTCTCTTGGGTTCTGAATCCGGACCCCTTTTCTGTAACAGAGGTACATGTGCAGGTTTGTTATATAAGTAAACTTATGTTATGGAGTTTGTTGTACAGATTATTTCATCACCCAGGTATTAAGCATGGTACCCATTAGTTATTTTTCCTAGTTATCTTCCTCTTCCCACCTTCTACCCTAAAGTAGAGCCCAGTGTCCATTGTTCTCCTCTCTGTTTCCATGTGTTTTCATTATTTAGCTCCCACTTACAAGTGAGAACATACAATGTTTGGTTTTCTGTTCTTGTGTTAGTTTGCTAAGTATAATGGCCTCCAGCTCCATCCACGTCTTTGTAAAGAATATAATCTCATTCTTTTTTATGGCTGCAGAGTATTCCATTGGGAAGATTTCTGAGTATACATGTTAAATACATTTTCAATCAATTTACCTCATGGCAGTAATTTTTCAGTGACACTTTAGGGGGCCAAGAGACTATGACCCCCACAATACTAAGTATTTTCTTATTGTTATAGTAAAGCAATAAATGATACAATGATTCAAAATCAGTAAAGCAAACAGTGCTTTACGTCTATGTTTTAATAAATATTAAAACTGTGAAACAAGTGAAAACTGAAAAAATATGTGATATTTTTGGCGAATTCTGAAACCTTGTTATATTGCTCAAGTGGAAAATAGTCTAGAGGATAACTCAACATTGTCACTTGAATTGTCTTTACAGTCTATTTATTTTATACATTTGTCTTTCAATTGTTTTCCATTGTAAACATATTTACTATGGTATTTCCTGTCATTTCTACTCCATAGCAAACACTTAAACCACTTTATCTTAGCATCTGTAGTATTTTTTTTTTTTTAAATTTACTTCAAGTTCTGGGATACATGTGCAGAAAGTGCATGTTTGTTACATAGGTATGCATGTGCCATGGTGATTTACTGCACCTATTGACCAGTCATCTAAGTTCCCTCCCCTTGCTCACCATCCCCAAATAGTTTCTGGTGTGTGTTGTTCCCATTCTGTGTCCATGTGTTCTCATTGTTGAACTCCCACTTATGAGTGAGAACATGCGGTATTTGGTTTTCCGTTCTTGTGTTAGTTTGTTGATGATGATGGCTTCCAGCTTCACCTATATCCCTGTAAATGACATGATCTCATTCTTTTTTATGGCTGCATAGTATTCTATGGTGTATATGTGCCACATTTTCTTTTTCCAGTCTATCATTGATGGGTATTTGAGTTGGTTCCATGTCTTTGCTATTGTAAATAGTGCTGCAATAAACATACGCGTGCATGTGTCTTTATAGTAGAATGATTTATATTCCTTTGGGTATATGCCCAGTAATGCTATTGTTGGGTCAAATGGTATTATTGGTTCCATATCTTTAAGGAATCACCACGCAGTTTTCCACAATGTTTAAACTAATTTACATTTCCACCAACAGTGTAAAAGCATTTCTATTTCTTCACAGCCTCACCAGCATCTATTGTTTCATGGCTTTTTAATGATCACCATTCTAACTGGCATGAGATGGTATCTCATTGTGGTTTTGATTTGCATTTCTCCAACAATCGGTGATGTTCAGCTTTTCTTTTTGTAGGTTTGTTGGCTGCATAAATGTCTTCTTTTGAGAAGTATCTGTTCGTATTCTTTGTCCACTTTTTGATGGGTTTTTTTTTCTTGTAAATTTGTTTAAGTTACTTGTAGGTTCTGGATATATGACCTTTGTCAAATGGGTAGATTGCAAAAATTTTCTCCCATTCTGTAGGTTGCCTGTTCACTCTGATGATAGTTTCTTTTGCTGTGCAGAAGATCTTTAGTTTAATCAGATCTCATTTGTCAATTTTGACTTTTGTTGAAATTGCTTTTGGCATTTTCTTCATGAAGTCTTTCTCATTTAATCTATAAAATTGTTTTCTCTTGAATATTAGAAATGATAAAAATATTTTTCTTTCTCAAAAGAAGACATGCATACAGCCAACAGGTGCATGAAAAAATGCTCGTCATCACTGGCCATCAGAGAAATGCAAATCAAAACCACAATGAGATACCATCTCACACCAGTTAGAATGGC
>NW_012100466.1:674465-696113 GCF_000951045.1 Mandrillus leucophaeus | reverse complement strand
TACCATATGACCCAGCCATCCCATTACTGGGTATATACCCAAAGGATTATAAATCATGCTGCTATAAAGACACATGCACACGTGTGTTTATTGTGGCACGATTCACAATAGCAAAGGCTTGGAATTAACCCAAATGTCCATCAGTGACAGACTGGATTAAGAAAACGTGGCACATATACACCATAGAATACTCTGCAGCCATAAAAAGGATGAGTTTGTGTCCTTTGTAGGGACATGGATGCAACTAGAAACCATCATTCTCAGTAAACTATCACAAGAACAGAAAACCAAACACTGCATTTTCTCACTTACAGGTGGGAATTGAACAATGAGATCACTTGGACACTGGAAGGGGAACATCACACACCAGGGCCTATTATGGGGAGGGAGGAGAGGAGAGGGATGGCATTGGGAGGTATACCTGATGTAAATGACGAGTTGATGGGTGCTGATGAGTTGATGGGTGCAGCACACCAACATGGCACAAGTATACATATGTAACAAACCTGCACGTTGTGCACATGTACCCTAGAACTTAAAGTATAATAAAAAATATTTTTCATATTTGGTGTTTTGGGAGAGGAAATACATTGAAGCGATAACTATCTTTCTAAAAGATGGCTTTATAATTTTTCAAATGTTAGGTCAGTTTATAGAAATACTCTCATTGTAGAGATCTTTCAAATCCCTGGTTAGCTGTATTCCTAGGATTTTTTTCTTTTAGTGCCTTTGTGAAAGGAATGGCATTTCTGATTTGGCTCATGATTTGGCTGTTGTTGATGTATAGGAATGCTAGTAACTTTTGTGCATTGATTTTGTGTCCTGAAACTTTACTGATGTTGCTTACCAGCTTTCTGAATTTTTGGGCTGGGATTATGGCATTTTCTAGATATAGAATCATGTTGTCTGCACATAGAGATAGTTTGACTTCCTTTTTTCCTATTTGGATGTCTTTTATTTCTTACTTTTGCCTGATTGCTCTGGCTAGGGCTTCCAAAACTATGTTGAATAGAAGTGGTGAGAGAGGTTGTCCTTGTCTTGGGCTTCCAGCTTTTGCCCATTCAGTATAAGGTTTGCTCTGGGTTTGCCATAGATGACTCTTATTATTTTAAGGTATGTTTCTTCAATAAATAGTTTATTGAGAGTTTTTGACATGAAGGAGTGTTGAATTTTGTCAAAAGCCTTTCCTGTGTCTATTGAGATAATCGTGTGGTTTTTGTTTTTAGTTTTGTTTATGTAATGATTTACATTTATTGAGTTTCATACATTGAACCAACCTTGCATCCCAGGAATAAAGCCTACTCTATCATGGGGGATTAGCTTTTTGACACACTGCTGGATTCGGTGTGCAAGTATTTTATTGAGGATTCTTGCATTGATGTTTATCAGGAATATTGGCCTGAAGTTTTCTTTCATTGATGTGCCTCTGCCAGGTTTTTGTGTCAAGATGATGCTGGCCTCATAGAATGAGTTGGGGTGGAGTCCTTCCTCCTCAATTTTTTGGAGTAGCTTCTATAGGAACGGTACCAGCTCTTTGTACATCTGGTAGAATTTGGCTGTGAATCCATCAGATGCTGGGATATTACTGATTCAATTTCAAAGCTCTTTATTGGTCTGTCCTAGGAATCAGTTTCTTCCTGACTCAGTCTTGGGAGGGTGTAAGTGTTGAGGAATTTGTTCATCTCTTCTAGGTTTTCTAGTTTGTGTGTGTAGAATTGTTCATAGTAGTTTCTCATGGTTGTTTTTATTTCTGTGGGGTCAGTAGTAATGGTCCTTTAATCATTTCTATAGTAAGAATTACAAAACACTGCCCAAAGAAATCAGAGAAGACACAAATAATTGGAAAAGTGTACCATGACTATGGATAGAAAGAATCAATGTCATTAAAATGACTAAACTGCCCAAAGCAATTTACAGATTGAATGCTATTATTAGCAAAATACCCATCACATTCTTCACAGAGCTAGACAAAGCTATTTTAAAATTCACATGGAACCAAAAATGAGGCTGAATAGCCAAGGCGATCCTAAGCAAAAAGAACAAAGCTGGGGGCATCACACTACCTGACTTGAAACTATAGTAGAGGGCCACTGTAACCAAAACGGTATGGTACTGGTACAAGAACAGACATAGACCAATGGATCAGAATAGAGAGCCCAGAAGTAAGACTGCACATCTACAACCATCTGATCTTTGACAAAGCTGAAAAAAAAAACGAACAATGGAAAGAAGACTCCCTATTCAATAAATGGTGCTGGGATAAATGGCTGATCATATGCAGAAGGTTCAAGCTGGAACCCTTCCTTAAAACATATACAAAAGTCAACTCAAGATGGATTAAAGACTTAAATGTAAAACCCAAAACTACAAAAATCCTGGAAGAAAACCTAAGCAATACCATCCTGGACAAAGAAATAGGCAAAGATTTCATGACAAATGTACCAAATCAATTGCAACAAAAGTAAAATTAACAAGTGGGATCTAATTAAACTTAAGAGCTTCTGCACAGTAAAGGAAACTATCAACAGAGTAAACAGACATCCTACAGAAAGGGAGAAAATATGTGCAAACTATGCATCTGACAAAGGTCTAATATCCATCATGTATAAGGAACTTAAACAAATTTACAAAAGAAAAAAAACATTAAAAAGTGCATAAAGGACATGAACAAACTCTTTTCAAAAGAAGATGTACATACAACCAACAAGCATATAAAAAAACTCAATATCACTGATCATTATAGAAATGCAAATCAAAACCACAATGAGATACCATCTCACATCAGTAAGAATGGTTATTCTTAAAAAGTGAAAATATAACAGATGCTGGTGAGCTTGTGGAGAAAAGGAAACACTTATACACTGTTGGTGGGAGTATAAATTCATTCAACCATTGTGGAAAACATGATGATTCCTCAAAGAGCTTAAAGCAGAACTGTGATTTGACCCAACAGTCCCATTACTTTGTATATACCCAGAGGAATATAAATTATTCTACCATAAAGACACATGCAAATGAACGTTTATTACAACACTTTTTACGATAACAGAGACATGGAATTAACCTAAATGCCCATCAATGATAGATTGGATAAAAAAATGTGGTACATATACACCATGGAATACTGCACAGCCATAAAAAAGAATGAGATAATTTTCTTTGCTGAAACATGGATGGAGCTGGTGGCTATTATCTTTAGCAAACTCACACAGGAACAGACAACTAAATACCATGTGTTCTCACTTATAATTGGGAGCTAAATAATAAAAATGTATGATCACAAAGAAGGAAACAACAAACACTGTAGTACTTGAGGGTGGAGAGTGGGAGGAGAGAGAGGAGCAGAAAATATATCTATGGGTACCTGGCTTAATACCTCGTTGATGAAATAATCTGTACAACAACCCCCGATGTCACCTGTTTACCTACGTAACAAACATTCACTTATAGCTCCAAAACTAAAACTAAAGTTTAGAAAAAAATTAAAACACGAAATAGTCAATATAATGTTTTCTCCTTTTCAACACTTCCTACCTTGAAGTAAGGAAAAATGAGGGTAAATTCAAAGCACTTTTTCTTTAAACTGCTCCTTTTTAACAAGAGGGGTTTTTCTAAAATCACAAGATATAAGATCCTTTCTCTAAAATTCTTTAACACAATGCCTATATAAGGTCTTTAGATTCACACTTGGTGACAAGTGTGGGCATGTGAAAATTGCAATCTTATTTTAAAATTATAATACACATTAGACCTGTATTATGAAAAGGCAAATGTACAAAACTTACCCAGTTAATTGTTTTGCAGATCTTAGTTTCCCCAGCATACGCTTCTGTTGGTTTTATAGTAAGTCCCATTGCAGCTCCCAGAACAATTCCCTTTCAAGCATCATAAGGGGCCTCCTTGTGGGACTCACAGTAGATCTCCTTGCCCATCCCAGAACAAATATCTGTGCAGAACTCACAGGATGTCTCTTTGAAGAACTCACAGTTCATTGCTTTGCTTGTCTCAGCATATTCTCTGGTAGGATGCACAGCACTTTTCTTTGTAGGACTCACAGCACATACCATAACAAGTCTCTTAGCATGTCATCTTGCAGGATTTACCACAGGTTTCCTTGAATGACTCACAGCATGGCCTTTTTCAGGACTCACAGCAAGTCCTCTTGTAGGACCCATGGCATATCCTCTTGCATGTCTCTCAGCATGCCCTCTTACAGGACTCAGAGCACGTCTCCCTTCAGGCCTCACAATAACCTCCTTGTATGACTTTGCATGTATTCCCCAGCATGTCTCTCAGCATGCCCTCTTGCAGGACTCACAGCATGGACCCCTATGTTTCTCGTAGGAAGTCCACTTTCTAGTCCCCAAGCAGATCCCTCTGCTGATCCCCAGACAAGTCACTTAGAAGACTTTCTAATTGTTGCTGTCATAGGCCTTTCCAGAGATGCCCACTCAGCTCTCAAAGTACCATTGTAGTTTTCAAGAAACTGTAGAAAACAAACAGAAAATAACAAACGATTAGTCGTTGGAATATTAAAATGCTTAAAACTAGCAGATATAAATTATTGTTATAATATTGAGAATATTAAGAATATTGTTAAAATGATGATACTACCCAAAGTGATCAACAGATTTAATGCAATTCCTATCAAAATATCAATCACGTCCTTCACAGAAATAGAAAATACAAGCCTAAAATTTGTGTGGAATCATAAAAGACCCAAAAAAGCTAAAACAATAATGCGGAAAAAAAAGAACAAAGCTGGAGGCATCACACTACCTGATGGTATCAGGCTGTTCTTGCGTTGTTATAAATAAATACCAGAGACTGGGTAATTTACAGAGAAAACCGATTTACTTGACTCACAGTTCTGCAGGTTATACAGAAAACATAGCTTCTGGTGAGGCCTCAGGAAGCTTTTACTCATGGGGGAAGGTGAAGTCAGAGCTTGCACATCACACCACAAAGCAGGAGCAAGAGAGAGAGATTGTGAGGGAGAGGTGCACACCACACTTTTAAACGACTAAATCTCATGAGAACCCTGTCACAAAGACAGCACCAAACCTTGAGGGATCAATCCCTATGGTCCAAACACTTCCCAACAGGCCCCACCTCCACCATTGGGGATTACAATTCAACATGAGATTTGGGTGAGTAAAAATATCTAAACTATATCACTAATTTCAAATTATACTACAAATCTACACTAACCAAAACAGCATGATACTGGCATAAAAACAGACACAGTGACCAGTGGAACAGAACAGAACACCCAGAAATAAATTTATCCCCGTATAGCCAGCCTATTTTCGACAAAGGTGCCAAGAATATACACATAGGAAAAGAGTGTCTCTAAAAAGTCATGCTGGGAAAACTGGATAACCATATGCAGAAGAAATAAACTATGTCTCCATTTTTCACCATATAAAAATCAACTCAAAAAATGGATTAAAGACTTAAATGTAAGACCTGAAGCTATAAAATTACTAAGAGAAAACATTGGAGAAATACTATAGGACATCGGCCTGGGCAAAGATGTTTTGGATTAAGACCTTAGAAGCACAGGCAACAAAGGCAAAATTAAACAAATGAGGTTATATCAAACTAAAAAACTTCTGCACAGCAATGGAAAAATAGAGTGCATAGACCACTAGTAGAATAGAATGAATATTTACCAACTATTAATCCAGTAATTAATACATAGAATGTGTGAGGAACTCAAACAACAGCAAAAATACAATCTGATTTAAAAATAAGCATGACATCTGAATAGACATACCTCAGAAGAAGGCATTCAAATGGCCAAATACATGAAACAATGTGCAAAATCACTAATCATCAGGGAAATGCAAAACAAAACCACAATGAGATATCCTCTTTTCCTTGTTAGAATGGCTGCTGCCAAAAAAGATGAAAAAAATAACAAACGCTGTCAAGGATGCAGAGAAAAGGGAACACTTTCATACTGCTGGTGGGAATGTAAATTAGTACAACCACTATGAAAAACAGTATGGTGGTTCCTCCAAAAATTTGAATTAAAAATATCATTTGATCCAGCAATCCTACTGCTGAGTATATATCCAAAATAAAGGAAATAAATATATTGAAGAGATATCTGCACTCCCTTGTTTAGTGCAGCACTATTCAGAATAGCCAAGATACAGAATCAACCTAGTATTCATCAAGGATGAATGAATAAAGATGATGTAGCATATATGCACAATAGAATATTTTTCAGGCATAAAAAGAATGAAATTCTATTATTTAGATCAAACTGGAGGTTATTATGATAAATGAAATTAGCTGGACACTGAAAGACAAATATTGCATGTTCTCATTCACATTATTCAGCAATAAAAAAGAAGGAAATCCTGTCATTTGCAGCAATATGAATGGAACATCAGGTTATTGTGTTAAGTGAAATAAGCCAAACGTCAAAAGACACATATTGCATGTTGTCACTCATATACAGTACCTAAAAATGTGTATCTTATGGAGGTAGAGAATAGAATAGTGGTTACTAGAGGTGGATAAAGGAAGGAGGAGGGAGGAATAAAGAGAAGTTGGCTAAGGTATACAAAAATACTGGAAAATAGTAGGAATAAGTTCTAGTATTTAGTAGTACAGTAGGGAAATTATAGTTAACAATAGTTTATTTTATATTTCAAAATAGCTAGAATAAAAGAACTGCAAGGTTCCCAACAAAAAGAAAGATACATGTTGGAGGTTATAGATATCCCAATTACATCGATTTTTATACAGATATCAAAATATCATATGTATCACCAAAATATGTACAACTATTATATATCAATAAAAAATAAAGAACCCTTTGCAATATACAGCTTCTTATAGAATGTGTATATTTCCTTATATTTGCAAAAAAGAAACTGAGGAAAGCAAACCAGAAATTGGAAGAATGGATACCTCCAGCAGATGAGTGGTATTGAAATACAGGTGTTAGGGATACAATTGAGATTCTTTGACTAAATCTTTTTTAATATAACTTTGATTTTTGAACTATGCACATAGCTTATAGTTTTCAGAAATAAAAATAAATGAAAATATTGAAAAAGCCCTAAAACTGACTACTAATAGAAACAAATGAGCCTAGTTGTATATCAAATTAATAACACAACCTTACAGAAATAATAATTCATGTAACTTTTGATTATTCTAACCTTGCTTCCTTAGTACGACATATATCTTAAAGACAAACAGGACTACTTGCCATACTGTATTTTTCTCAACTGATTTATTTTCAGTTGTACTATTAGTATAGTAATTCTAAAACTATTCTGTGTTTATTGTAGGCTATACAATTTTGTGTGAATTATATGAGTAAATATGTTGATAATTTTGTAAATTGGGATTTTAGAGTTGGTAGATGAAGAAACAAATACGATATAGCAGAAATGAGGAAGGGTCCTGTGATATTAAATTTGAAATAGAGCTATCAGTGTGAACCTATGATTTAAACCCACATACACGCGCGCACACACACACACACACACACACACACACATTTTCTAAATTTGCCCACTGAAAAGAGCTTATAAGCAATAACACTGCTGTAGCAATGAGCACACATACTGACTATGTTTTGGATTCTAAATACCATTCCACACTAAAAAGAGCTAAGGTTCTTTGGGACAGTGGCTAATTCCAAGTCTGGGATAGAAAAAGAACAAAGTGATCCTGGTACATCTTATTGCATCAAAAAACAAGGAAGTGCTGAAAGACTATTGGGGCGTATCAAAAGGATAAAAAACTAGTTTGAAGAGCAACCCATTAACCAAATTTGAAACAATTGGAACATTAAAAAAAGATGGTAATAACCTTTAACACACTTAGTAAAATATGAGTCCATGAGTCTTTAGTTAAAAAAAAGGAGGGGGCAAAGGGAAATCTCTTTCTTACCAAAAAATGTCAGCTAGCAAATAAAAGTTAAAAAAGAAACAAATTATAAAATCACCATTTTATGATTTCCAATGTAATATTGATTCAGACAAAAATATCACTGCATGCCAAAGCAATTGAGTGAAGTATCACTCCACAGATTACTTATTAATTAACAAGAAGAAAATGTGCCTTTACAATTGAGAGCTGTGGTGGACATCCCTTAACCAAGGTGATAAAACTAATAACAGACCAAATTAACATGATGTAATGGGGAATGCACATCACTACCTACATATTATTCCTGCAAAAAGTCTTTACCCTCCTCCATTCATGAGGGAACAATCAGATTACCACAGACTATGAGATAGCTCACAAGGCAAATGACTTGTAATCTTGAAAAAGGTCACTGTTAGAAAAGACAGAATACGAGGGATCGTTCCATATTAAAGAAGTCTAGAGACATGGCAAACAAATGTTATATTATTGGGTCATATATTTAAACAAAACAGTTATGGAGGATATTTTTCGGAAAAAGTGAATAGTTGAAAATAGGCCATATATTTCAAAATTTTATCACTTTAGAGTGATAACAATTATTGTGATTATGTAGAAGAATGCCCCGGAACTGAGAAAATATATTCTGAAATATCCAGAGGTGATGTCTGCAATTTACTTTCAAAAGATTCAGAAAAAATAGAAGTGTGTGGAGAGAGGCAGTAACGAAGGAAAAGGAGAGGAGAGGAGAAAGGAGGAGACACAACTGATCAAAGAATAAAGACTTTCTGCACATATACCCAATTATCTGCGTCAGATAAATAATATTTAAGGCCTAGTTGACAGATTTAGAGACTGGAAATAAATTATTAAATGTCATTTTATGAACTTCTAGAATCTAACACGTTTGTATATTTACACATATATTTTTTTGAATTAAGAAAATCCAGTGATTTTGTGAAATTTCATGATATCCATTGCCTACAGGAAAAAGAAAAGTGTGTATAACACAAGAATTAGCCGAAGAAGAGGGAATTGTTGAGACTTGTTTTTCTGCTTCTCTTTCTTCTTCTTGTAAAAGTTAGGGAAAAGCATTCTTAGCTAAAAAGAGCAAGAGTGCTGGCAAAGAGAAAATCCTGCTACTTTTTAATGATATTTTAAAGAGATCCATTTATAAAATGTAAATTTAAATATCCACTGCAGAAACATGACACTTGGCAAACAACTTTGAAAATATAACCTGAGAAGCAGGCGTTTTTAAGCAGTATATTTCCTGAAAAGGTCACATTAGTCACATAAAGAATATGCTTCATTGTGCTTTCAACTGCCCGATGTGAAAAACTGACCAACTACTTAGTTACACAGTAATTAACAGAATACTTGTTTAACTGTGAATAGAATTCTTTACATGCCTGTAAATATGTTGGACCAGCAAAAATCAGTCATGATTTTATTGTACCAACGTCAGATGACCATGAAAGAAAGAGAATTCTCTGAAGAGCCACAAAGTAACAAAACAATAAAAATTGTTATTTTTTTCTCAAATGTTAGGTTGTATTCAATTAATGGTAGCCAGCAAAACCCCATTTAAACGTTAGTAAGGATTCTATAGAATAAAGCAAGATTCTGAGAGAATGGGACGTAGGACGTAGAGTGATTTTGAAGATGAACAGAATAGATAGAATAAGATATATTAATGGAGCAGGGAAACCCTGTTAAGATGTTTAATGTGAGAGACTAGAACAGATAGAGCACAGCAAAATGATATTAAGTACCCATATGTGGAGTTTCAGTGGAGTGTCTAAACGGGAGAGAAGTGTGAAGCTTGAGCATTGAAAAACACAAAGGAAGGGATACTAGTAAATATAAATATAAAGCTCATTTCAACTTCATTTCTTTTTTAACTTTTAATTTAAGTTCAGTGTGCAGGTGCAGGTTATATAGGTAAACTCGTGTCATGGGAATTTGTTGTACAGATTATTTTGTCACCCAGGTATTAAGCCTAGCACCTATTAGTTATTTTCCCTGATCTTCTCCCTCCTCTCACCCTCCAAACTCAAGTAGGTCCCAGTGTGCATTGTTTCCCTCTGTGTGTCCATGTCTTCTCATCATTTAGCTCCCACTTACAAGTGAGAACATGTAGTATTTGGTTTTCTGTTACTATGCTAGTTTGCTAAGGATAATGGCCTCCACCTCCATCCATGTTGCTGCAAAGAACATTACCTTGCTCTTTTTCCTGACTGTTATCGTATTCCACGGTGTATATGCACGCATTTTCTTTCTCCGGTCTACCACTGATCCTCATTTAGGTTGATTCCTTGTCTTTGCCATTGTGAATAGTGCTGCAATAAACATACTAATACATGTGTTATTATGATAACATGACTTAAATTCTTTTTGGTATATATCCAGTAATGGGATTGCTAGGTCAAATAATATTGCTGTGCTTAGGTCTTTGAGGAATTGCCACGTTGTCTTCCGCAATGGTTGAACTAATTTACACTCCCACCAACAGTGTGTAAGCATTCCTTTTTCTCTACAATCTCACCAGCATGTGTTATTTTTTGACTTTTTAATAATAGCCATTTTGACTGATGTGAGATGATACCTCATTGTGGTTTTGATTCACTTTTCTCTAATGATCAGTGATATTGAGCTTTTTATTCATGTTTTCAAACACCTGTAAGTCTTCTTTTGTAAAATGTCTGTTCATGTTCTTTACCCACTTATTAATAGGGTTGTTTGTTTTCTTCATGTATATTTAAGTTCCTTATAGATGCTGGCTATTGAATCTTGGTTGAATGCATAGTTTGTAAATATTTTCTCCCATTTTGTAGGTTGTTGGTCTACTCTGTTGATAGCTTCTTTTGCTGTGCAGAAGCTCTTTAGTTTAATTAGATTCCATTTGTCAATTTTTGCGGTTGTTGCCATTGCTTTTGGTCTCTTTGCCATGAAATCTTGACCCGTTTCTATATCCATAATGGTATTGTCTAGGTTGTCTTCCAGGGTTTTCATAGTTTTGGGTTTTGCAATTAAGTCTTTAATCCATCTTGAATTGATTTTTGTATATGGTATAAGAAAGGGGTCCAGTTTCAATCTTCAGCATATGGCTAGCCTGTTATCCCCAGTACCATTTATTCAGTAGGGAATCCTTTCCCCACTGCTTGTTCTTGTCAGGTTTGTCGAAAATTAGACAATTGTAGCTGTGCAAACTTATTTCTGGGCTGACTATTCTGTTCCCTTCGTCTATGCGTTTATTTTTGTATCATACTGTTTGGGTTACTATGGCCTTATAGTATAGTTTGAAGTCAGGTAGCATGATGCCTCCAGCTTTGTTGTTTTTGCTTAGGACTGCCTTGACTATTCAGGCTCTTTTTTGGTTTCATATGAATTTTAAAATAGTTTATTCTATTTCTGTGAAGAATGTCATTGGTAGTTTGATAGGAATAGCATAGAATCCACAAATTGCTTTGGGCAGTATGGCCATTTTAATGATATTGATACTTCCTACACAGTAGCCTGGAATGTTTTTCTAATTTTTGGTGATCTGTAATTTATTTGAATAGTGTTTTGTAGTATTCCTTGTGGAGATCTTTCACTTCCCTAGTCAACTGTATTCCTAGGTGTTTTATTTTTTTGTGGAAATTGTGATTGGGGCTGTGTTCCTGATATGGCTCTCAGCTTGAATATTGTTAGTTTACAGAAATGCTAGCTACTTTTGTACATCAATTTTGTATTCTAAGACTTTGCTGAAGTTGTTTATAAGCTTAAGGAGCTTTTGAACTGGCACATAGAATCATGATTTCTGCAAACAAAGATTGTTTGACTTCTTACATGTCTATTTGAATGAAATTTATTTCTTTCTTTTGCCTGATTGCCCTGACCAGGTTGTCTAATACCATGTTGAATAGGAGCAGTGAGAGAGGGCATTCTTGTCTTGTGCTGGTTTTCAATGGCAATGTTTCCAGCTTTTGCCCCTTCAGTATGATATTGGCTTTGGGTTTGCCATACATGGATCTTATTATTTGGAGGTATGTTCCTTCAATACCTACTTCATTGAAAGTTGTTAACATAAAGATATGTTAAATTTTATTAAAAGTCTATTCTGCATCTACTGAGATAATCGTGTGGTTTTTCATTTTGGTTCTGTTTATGTGATGAATTATATTTATTGATTTGCATATGTTGAACCAACCTTGCATCCAAGAAATAAAGCCTGCTTGATCACAGCGGAATAGTTTTTTGATGTGTGGCTGGATTCGCTTTGCCATTGTTTTGTTGAGGACTTTTACAATTATGTTCATCAATGATATTGGCCTGATGTTTTCTTTTTTTGTTGTGTATCTGCCAGGTTTTGGTATCAGGATGATGCTTCCCTCTTAGAATGAGTTAGGGAGGAGTTCCTCCTTCTCAATTTTTGGGAATAGTTTTAGTAGAAATGGTACCAGTTCTTCTTCGTACATCTGGTAGAACTTGGCTGTGAATCAATCAGGTGCTAGGGTCTTTTTTTTTGGTTGTTGTTGGTAGGCTACTTATTACTGATTCAATTTCAAAGCTTTTTATTGGTCTGATCAGGAATTCGGTTTCTTCCTGGCTCAATCTTGGGACATTGTATGTGTCCAGGAATTTATCCATTTATTCTAGATTTTCTAGTTTATGTCTATGGAGGTGTTCATAATATTCTCTGATGATTATCTTTATGTCTTTGGGGTCAGTGGTAATATCCCCTTTAGTGTTTCTAATTGTGTTTCTTTGGATATTTTGTATTTTCTTCTTTTTTAGTCTAGTTAGTGGTATATCTATTCTATTACTTTTTTTCAAAAAACAACTTCTGAATTCATTGACCAAGGGTGTTTTCTTGTTTCTCAGTCTCCTTCAGTTCAGCTCTGATTTTCATTATTTTCTTTTTTCTATTAACTTTGGAGTTTATTTGCTTTTAGTTCTCTAGTTATTTTAATTGTGATGTTAGATTGTTAAATTGTGATTGTTCTAATGTTTTTATGTGGGAATTTAGTGCTATACATTTCCCTCTTAACACTGCCTTAGAGGTGTTCCAGAGTTTCTGATATGTTTTACCTTTCTTCTCCTTAGTTTCAGAGAACTTTTTGATTTCTGTCTTAATTTCATTATTTACCCAAAAGTCATTCAGGAGCAGATAATTGATTTTCCATGTAATTTTATGGTTTTGAACAAATTTCTTAGTCTTGATTTCTAATTGGATTGTGCTGTCATCTGAGAGAGCATTTCTTATGATTTTAGTTCTTTTGCATTTGCTGAGGAGTGTTTGTTGTCCAATTACGTGGTTGATTTTAGAGTATGTGTCATGTGTTGGTGAGAAAAATGTATATTCTATTGCTTTTGGGGTGGAGAGTTCTGTACTTGTCTATCAGGTCAATTTGATCCAATGCTAAGTTCAGGACCTGAATATCTTTGTTAATTTTCTGCCCGAGTAATCTAATATTCTCTGTGTGATGTTGAAGACTCCCCCTATTATTCTGTGAGAGTCTAAGTCTCTTTGAAGGTCTCTAAGAACTTGCATTATTAATCTGTGTGCTCCTGTGTTGGGTGCATATATAGTTAGGATAGTTAGGTCTTCTTGTTGACTTGAACCCTTTACCATTATGTAGTGCCCTTCTTTGTCTTTTTTTTAATCTTTGTTGGTTTAAAGTCTGCTTTTTTCTCAAATTAGAATTGTAACCCCTGCTTTTTTTGTTTTCCACTTGCCTGGTATATTTGAGTGTATGTGTGTCATTGCATGTGAGATAGGTCTCTTGAAGACAGCATCCCAATGTGTCTTGGTTCTTTATGTAGCTTGCCAATCTTTGACTTTTAATTTGGGTACACAGCCCATTACATTATGTGTAAATCTGATCCTGTCATCATGATGCTAGCTGGTCATTTTGCAGAGCTGTTTATGTGGTTGCCTTATAGTGTCACTGATCTATGTACTTCAGTGTGTTTTTGTAGTGGCTGGTAATGGTCTTCCCTTTCCATATCTAGTGCTTCCTTCGGGAGCTCTTGCAAGGCAAGTGTAGTGGTGATGAATTCCCTCAGCATTTACTTGTCTGAAAAGGATCTGTATTTCCTGAATTTGAATGTTCCCTCTCTAGCTAGATTGGGGAAATTCTCATGAATTATATCCTGAATTATGTTTTCCAAGTTGCTTCCATTCTCCCCATCTTTTTCAGGGACACCAATGAGTCATAAGTTTGGTCTATTTACATAATCCTATATTTCTCAGAGGTTTTATTCATTCCTTTTTTTTTTCTATATTTTATTCTTATCTGCCTGTCTTATTTTAGGAAGCCAGTCTTAAACCTCTGAGATTCTTTCCTCATCTTGGTCTATTCTGCTATTAATACTTGTGATTGCATTATCACATTCTTGTAGTGTGTTTTTCAGCCCTATGAAGTCAGTTACATTCTTTTCTCTACTGGCTATTTTGTCTGTCAGCTCCTGTATAATTTTATTGTGATTGTTAGCTTCCTTGGATTGGGTTTCAACATACTCCTACATCTCAATGATCTTTGTTCCTATCCATATTCTGAATTATATTTCTGTCATTTCAGCCATCTCAGCCTGGTTCAGAATCCCTGCAATGGAAGTAGTGTGGCCATTTGGAAAAGAGAAGGCGCTCTGCCTTTTTGAGTTGTCAGAGTTCTTGAATTGGTTCTTTCTCATCTTTGTGGGCTGATGTTGCTTCAATCTTTTATGTTGTTTACCTTTGGATAGTTTTTTTTTTTCTTTTTTTCCTGTGTGATGACTTAGAGTGTTTGATAGTGAAATAAAGTGAATTTAGCTGACTGGCTTCATTTCTGGAAGGTTTTAGGGGGCCAGCGCTCAGCTCCCGACTCCTGGACTGCATGTTCTAACTCTGGGGGAATTGTATTGGACCTCAACTTTGTTCTCTGACTTCTTGAGCTTAGGAGGTTAGGAATACACTAGATTATGGGTGCTGATGTGCTCCTGATTGCTGGCTACTACACTCTGATGGGTGGTGTCAGCTAAAGGTTTTCATAGTGAGGTGGCAGTGTCTTATTTGTATGCATCAGCAGCAGTGGCAAGAGCAGTGCAGTGGGGTGCACATTCTTCAGCTGCGGCAAGTTGCTAGCAGGTGTTGGGGTGCCTACCTCCCTGTGATCATTCACCTCAGGGGCAGAGACAGCATGGCTTTGGGGGTGGGGAAGGGGGCCTTTGCTGGTGACTGTGTGCACTGTCATGCTGGTTGTGGTGTTAGCTTGGGGACAGGGCTCTGGCAGGAGCAGGTCTGTGTGCATTCTTTGCATGCCATGGGTAAGGGTAGTCACTCATCACAGAAGAGTGTTTGCTGTTCTCTGTGTCTGGTTTAACTCCTGCAGCAGTGTTGGTGCAAGGGCAGGGTGCTGTCAGGAATGGGCTGACTCGTTCTGTGCCTGCCAAGGCTCTGACTGCAATGGCAGTCTGGCAAGGTAATGGGAGGTTGAGTGCACTCTTGCCACAACGGTAGTAGGGCAGAGTGGATGCACACAGATGTGCTGGTGGGACAAGTAAGGAAATACCCACCTGTGCACACACATGCTAGAAAAACAATGTGGGTGGTGCCATGGTTCCAGGGGAAGCTGCAGTGAGGGGAGGGAGGAGTGGATGGCCTGTTGCATGGCTATGGAGGCCACCCTGCTGGAAGTCTCCACCAGTCAGGCACAGTCTGCCAGTGCAGGAGCTATGCTATGGGTCTCCAGGGCACCCAAAGCTGCCCTGAAAGCAGGTGCAACCAGGCTGGGGCCCCAAGAGAGGCCAGCAGACCAAGGGGTGCTGAGGTTAAACCTGCCCCATCTGGTGAATAAGACTGCCCTGTGGAGTTCAGGTCTGACAGTTCCCCTAGGGCTAAAGTCTCCTGTGGGCACAAGTTGAGCCTAGGGAGATGGTCTTCTCCAGCTGTGCTTCACTACACTTGCTCCTGCACCAAACCCTCTGGGCTCTGCTTCCTCTGGCATCCTGCCCCTACCACTTCTCTAAGCAGCTCTTCCTGCCAGCTTAAGGCGGTGGTCATGGGGTTTTCTTCTGTTGGGAATCTAGAGGCCTGTGGTGAGAGCAGGTTAGTCCTTACCAGTTCAACTCACCCATTCTTTCGGAGTTACTAAGGAGCAGGAATTATTCCTGGTGTACAGTAACCTAGTGCGGAGTTTCCAGCTTCCTCCTGCTTCAGCCCAGCTTCTGTGTCTTCCCTCTGTCCACTCTCGGTACCTTCTCTCTGAAGATTTCTAAGAAAAGCATCAGTCATCTCAATCCCTTGGTGGCAGCTTTTTCACCTGGTTGCACCTAGTCAGCCACATTGTCCTCCCCTACCTTTATGTCAGAAAGATATTTTACTAGATATTGAATACTAGATTGAGAGTATCTTTTTTCTTTCAGTAAAGATGTCAATCCTATATCTTCAGGTATCCTTTCTTTCTGATAAGAAGTCAGTGATAATTCTTAGTATAATCTTTATGTATGTCAGTGGTTTGCAAACTATGACCCATGGTCTTTTTTGTGTGCCTTATGAGCTCAAAATGGTTTTTATATTTTTAAAGTTATTTTAAAATACAAGGAGTACGCCACAGAGGAGACCATACGTGGCCCCAAAGTCTAAAAGATTTACCAACTCCTGCTGAATATCATGCATCTTTTGCCTCTGATGCTTTTCAAATTTTTCTCTTTATCTGTGATTTTCATCAGTTTGACTGTGATGTGCCTAGGTGTTGTTTTCTTTACATTTACATTCCTCGAAGTTTGGTAGCCTTTCAATATTTTGTAAGTTCCCATTCTGTTTTTATCAAATTTGGGACGTTTTTATCTATTTGAAAAATGGTTTTTTTCCTACCCCAGTATTATTCTTTTCTTACTGGAAGTCTGAGGAGCAATATTTTATATCATTATATTGTGGCACAGATACTCAAAACCCTGTTCATTTTTTAAAATTCTTTTTTCTTCTGTTTCTCAAGTTGAGTACTTTTAAAAATCTATTTTTATGTTCATTGACTCCTATGCCATCTCCAGTCTGCTTTTAAGCCCCCCTGCCAATCAATCTTTCATACTAGTTACTGTGGTTTCCAAATTCTAGTATTTCTGCTGGGTTTATTTTAATAGTTTTCATTTCTTTGTTGATCTTCATTGTCTGTTCACATATTTTTCTTTAATTCTTTTAGCCTACTTATAACATTTACTTTAAAGTCTTTGCCTGCTGAGTAGTCTGGCAAGCCTCATGTGGTCTCACCCTGCACATGTATGGTTCAATCTTCAATCACGATCTTGTGGGAGACCTCCCAAACAACCACGATCTTGTGGGAGACCTCCCAAACAGAGCCTGGGGCCCCCTTCATGCAAAGCTCTGCTCTTGGTCCATGCTTCTCACAGATTCCAGCCACTTCAGCTTCCCAAATTCTGACCTCTACCATCTTATCTCGTTGTGACTATTGTGTACTATATGGCCTACAGATCTCTGTGCTGCTGTGAGGAAACTTTCCCCAGGCAGAGAGCTAGGCAGTCATGGGTTCAACTTGCAACTTTCCTTGCTCTCAGGGATCATGGTCATGTGTTATTTGATGTATACTGATAAAAAATAATTGTTTCATCTGCGTTGTTCAGCTTTATAATTGTCTACAGAGGTAAGGCTAATTTGATAGCAGTTACTCCATCAGGACTGGAAACAGAAATTTCTCAAAGATCAACTTCAAAAAATAATTTGTCTTAGGTTAACCTTGTATATTATTGCAAGTGTAAGAAGGGTAGGGATATATTCCTCTTAGCTGTCTTGAGGCTAAGGGAGAGAAAGATGAGGAATAAAGACCAGATAATATGTATTGACTGGTTGCCATGAACCTGTTAATATGCTAAATACTTTACACAAATCAATGCATTTAATCCTCACAGTACTTCTTTGAAGTAGAAACTATTACTACCCTCATTTTACAGATAAATAAAATAAGAACAGAATAGTGAAGTCACTCGCCCAGGGTCACAGAGTGCTAAGTGATGAAACAGGGATTCAGAGTCTACTATTCTGATTCCCGAGTTTATATTTGATTTTAACCAATGTTCTACACTGGCTTAGTAAAACAAGAAGTAAGAATAGTCACTCCAAGTTGAAGTGCATATCCTACTCTGACTTGTATTAAGAAGGAATGCACCATGGATATTTTATTTTAAAACTGGTTTATTCACAGGTAATTTTTATCAAAACTTCTGTGATACGGCAGAAGTAGTACTAAGAGGAAAGTTTATAGCACAAATTACCTACACCAAAAAGTCTGAAAGATCACAAATTGACAACCTCACACTTCAAAAAAAAAAAAAAAATAGAGATACAAGAACAAACTGAACCCAAAGCTACCAGAAGAAAAGAAACAAAAAAATTCAGACCAGATATTAAATAAAATTGAAACAGAAAAGAAATAATACAAAAGATCAATAAAACAAAAATCTGGTTCTTTGAAAAATTAAACAAAATTGATAGATCATTAGCTAGATTAACCAAGAAACGAAGAGAGAAGATTCAAATAATCTCAATTGGGAACGAAACTGGAGACATTACAACTGGCACCACAGAAGTTCAAAAAATCATTTGAGACTATTATGAGCACTTCTCTGTACATAAACTAAAAAACCTAGAGGAAATAGATCAATTCTGGGAAACATAACCCTCCTAGGTTAAATTAGGAATAAATAGAGATCTTGAACAGACTAATCACAAGTAATGAGATAAAGTCAGTAATAAAGAATTGGCAACAGAAAAATAAGCCAAGGGCCAGATGAATTCACAGCTGAATTTTACCAGACACTCAAAGATAAATTAGTACCATTCCTACTGAAACTATAACAAAAGACTGAGACAGAGGGAATCCTTGAATCATTCTGTGAAGTCAGTACCACCCTGATACCAAAACTAGGAAAGGACATAGTGAAAAAAGAAAACTACAAGCTAATATCACTGATGAATGTAGATGCAAAAGTCCTGAACAAAATACTTGCTAACTAAATTCAACAGCATTTTACAAAATCCAGCATCCCCTTATGAGAAAAACCCTCAACAAAGTAGACATAGAAGGGACTTACCTTAAAGTAATAAAAGCCATCAATGACAAACTCACAGCTAACAGCATACTGAATAGGGAAAATTTGAAAGCATTCCCCCTGAGAACTGCAACAAGATAAGGATGCCACTTTCACCATTTCTATTCAACATAGTACTGAAAGCCTTGGCAAGAGCAATCAGGCAAGACAAAGAAATAAAATACATCAAAATCAGAAAAAAGGAAGTCAAACTATTGCTGTTTGCAGACGATATTATCATATGGCTAGAAAATCCTAAAGCCTACACCAAAAGACTCTTAGATTTGATAAGTGAATTCTATAAAGGCTCAGGTTACAAAATTAATGTACACAAATCAATAGCACTGCTATACACCAACAACAACCGGGCTGAGAATCAAATTAAGAACTCAATACCTTTTAAAACAGTTGCAAATAAAAAAATACCTAGGAATATACTTAACCAAGGTGGTGAAAAATCCCTACAAGGAGAAATCAAAACACTGCTAAAGACATCATAGACAGCACAAACAAATAGAAACACATCCCATGCTCATTAATTAGGAGAATCAATACTATGCAAATGACCATAATGTGCAAAGAAATCTACAGAATCAATGAAATTCCCATCAAAATACCAACATTATTTTAACAGAATTAGAAGAAAAAACCCTAAAATTCACATGGAACCAGAAAAGAGCCTGAATATTTAAAGCAATGCTAAACAAAAAGAACCAATCTGGAGACATCACATTACCAGACTTCAAGTTATACTACAAGGCTATAATTACAAAAACAGTATGGTACTGGTAAAAGTAGGCACATAGACCAATGGAATAGAATAGAGAACCCAGAAATAAGCCAAATACTTACAACCAACTGATCTTCAACAAAGCATATGAAAACATACATTGGGGATAATAAATGGTGCTGAGAAAATTGGAGAGTAGATGCAGAAAAATAAAACATGTAGAAAAATAAAACTAGATCCCTGTCTTTCACCATCAACGAAAATCAACTCAAGATGGATCAAAGACTTAAATATAAGACCTGACACCATGAAAATTCTGAAAGAGTACCTAGGAAAAACTCTTCTGAAAATTGGTCTAAGCAAAGAATTTATTACTAAGACCCCAAAAGCAAATGTTACCAAAACAAAAATAAATAAATGAGACCTAATTAAACTGAAAAGCTTCTGTACAGCCAAAGAACTAATCAACGGAGTAAACCAACAACCCATAGAGGGGAGAAAATATTCATAAACTATGCATTTGACGAAGGACTAATATTCAGAACCTACAGGGAACTCAAACAAATTAACAAGAAATAAACAGTTAATCCCATCCGAAAGTGGGCAAAGGACATAAATAGGCATTTCTCAAAAGAAGATATACAAATGGCCAACAAACATGAAAAAATGCTCAACATCACTAATCATCAGGCAAATGCAAATTAAAGCCACAATGAGATACCACCTACTCCTTCAAGAGTGGCTATTATTTAAAAAGTCAAAAAACAATAGATGTTGGCTTAAATGTGGTGAAAAGGCAAAATTTGTACACAGCTAGTGGGAATGTAAATTAGTACAATCTCTGTGAAAAAAAATATGGAGAGTCCTTAAAGAGCTGAAAGTAGATTTTTCATTTGATCCAGCAATCCCACTATCGGGTATCTACCTGAAAGAAAATAAGTTGTTATATGTAGAAGACTCATGTACACATATGTTAATTGTAGCCCAATTCACAGTTGCAAAGACATGGAACCAATCTAAGTGCCCATTGACCAATAAGTGGATAAAGAAAATGTGGTATATAAACCCCATGGAATACTACTCAGTCATAAAAGGAGCAAAATAATGTATTTTACAGCAACTTGGATGGAACTGGAGGGCATTAGTGTAAATGAGGTAACTCAGAATAAGAAAACCAAACACCATATGCTCTCACTTATAAGTGGGAGCTGAGCTATGAATACACAAAGAAATACAGAGTGATATAATGGACTTTGGAGAGTCAGAAGTGGGAGGGTGAAAGGGGTGCATGGGATAAAAACCTGCATATTTGGTACAATGTACACTATTCAGGTCACAGGCACAGTAAAATCTCAGAATTCACCACCGTATAATTCATCCATGTAACCAAAAATGACTTGTACCCCAAAAGCTATTGAAATAAAAGCCATTTTTTAAAAAGACTAAGAGAAACTGTTACAATCCTTTCCCAAAGGGATATTCAGAGATTTCAAACAGAACATTCATATAACTAAAAACAGTAAGACTGTGGAGTTGTTTACACCTCTTTTCTTCACTTAGTATGCACAATGAAATAGTCCAAAATGCACTAAGTCAAAACTGATAAACGTTATTTATGAGTTCAAGATTATTATATATGCCTTTCCCTGAAGTATCATTGTTAAAATCAATACATTTAGAATTATGACATTTGTTGACTGATAATGATGCACATACATCATCTCCACCATCTTTTTTATTTATGCTATTGGCTAAATATACTATGTTGATACTGTTGCCAATATACTATCCTTTTCTTTTCAGAAACTACAAATTAATATAGCCATACGTTGTTGCACTGACAAATCATGTCTCAGTTAAAAGGACACACTATTTAATAAGGGGTTCATGTTCTCACTCATAGGTGGGAACTGAACAATGAGATCACTTGGACTCGGGAAGGGGAACATCAC
>NW_012100466.1:514399-674190 GCF_000951045.1 Mandrillus leucophaeus | reverse complement strand
GGATCTCAGCTCACTGCAAGCTCCGCCTCCCGGGTTTACGCCATTCTCCTGCCTCAGCCTCCGGAGTAGCTGGGACTACAGACGCCCGCCACCTCGCCCGGCTAGTTTTTTGTATTTTTTTAGTAGAGACGGGGTTTCATCGGGTCAGCCAGGATGGTCTCGATCTCCTGACCTCGTGATCCGCCCGTCTCGGCCTCCCCTTCTTAAAATAACAGTGTCCTTATTAAAATAATAGTGTCCTTATTAAAATAAGGAATTTAGTAATTCCTTATTTTACTTCATTTTTAAAAAGGGAGGCTTGTAAAAATTTTTTTCCAGGTCCTTTCTAACACTAACCTTCTTTTTATATTTCAGTAGTATTGGGGGTACAGGTGGTTTTTGGTTACATGGATAAGTTCTTTAGAGGTGATTGCTGAGATTTTGGTGCACTCACCATCTAAACAGTGTACGCTGTACTCAATATGTAGTCTTTCATTCCTAACCCCCTCTTCCCCACAAGTCCCCATAGTCCATTATATCATTCTTATGCCTTTGAATCCACATTGCTTGGCTCCCACTTATAAGTGAGAACACACGATATTTGATTTTTCACTCCTGAGTTACTTCACTTAGAATAGTGTCCTCCAGCTCCAACCAAAATGCTGCAAAGGCCATTATTTCATTCCTTTGTATGGCTGTCTAGTATTCCATGGTGCATATATACCACATTTTCTTTATCCATTCATTTAGGTTGCTTCCATATTTTTGCAATTGTGAATTATCTTTTTAGCACTAACTTGCTGTGATTCAACAAATCTAATTAAGATATACTTATTAATCAAAATAGGAAATTTGGGCTTTTCACTAATTCAAAATAATTTCTTATAATTATTTTGAAGTAATTAGAGTACAATAATGTTGACACAATGATATTTGCTTTCATTTATGGATTTTTGTGAAGGTGACATTTCAAAGTATAGAGTGGATACCATCTTGGCAGTAGGTTTAAACCAAAATGTGTAGACAGGTACTAATAGGAAGGACTAAACTTTTGGAAATTCATCATAAATTCACACTGTTTTAGTCCTGTCAGGAATGTTCTTTTCTCAGATATGTCCATTAATGGCTTCATCCCTTTTTTCAGACCTCTGCTCAAATGTCACCATATATATAGTGGTAGTCAGACCTTCTCTGACTACCCTATCTGAAATATGAACCTCTCTTCTATTACTTGGCATTTGAATTATTATTTGTGAAACCTAGAAGGAACTTTAGAAATTCTCCTGCTCATCCTGATTTTGAAGAATCTGATTCCCACAGAGTTGAAGTACCATCTTATCTAACATTTTTTAAACTCAAAGGTGAAGAAATTAAATGGAATGGTGTTCAAGTAAGGACTTGAATGAATTAACAACAAAATAAAATGTGGAAACATTGCAGTGAACAGAGCTTCTTCTTCTAATAACAGAATAAAACCCATTTACATGTATTATTGATATGTTTGGACTTTTCCTGCTATTTTATTTTCTTGTATTTTTTGTTTGTTTGCTGGCTTGTTTACAGTGATTTCATTTCTTTTATTTCTTTCGTATTCTTGCATTTGACCAGGTTTTATGTGTTCTTTTTCCCCCATCATAGTTTGGGAAGTATACAAATGATTTTTATTCTTCTACTGATTACCTTAACATTTCAAGCAAACATATTTAATCTTGTACTTTTAAAATCACCATGTGGCTATATTACTATTCTCCTCCAATAAACATCCTTTTATTTTCTTATTCACACCAGCTACTTATATTGTTTTTAAATCATTTGAGAGAAAGTTTGTGTTAAAACACTTACCATTAAATTCTATTCATGAGCACTGCCTTCAAAATTTTTTTTCTATGAGAAAGCAGGACAGCATGAATAATAGGAGGCCATTCTATATAAAACTTAAGGCAGTATCTTTAAATAGGTAAATACTATGTGTTTAAATTCTGTCGGCAATCAACCTATTCAAATGATTCATAGGTGAACAATTTTGTAGGTATAATAAAATTATGACAGACATCCTCTGAATGCCACTGCCTCAGATATTTTAGAGTGCATAACTGGCAGAGAAACTTTTATTTCCTATGCTAAATTCTTAGCAAATTTATATACATATTTATAAATTTATATTTCTAATAATAGATTTAGAAAAACTATCCTGTGCCTAATGTCTCTTAGTGAGGTATTTTCTATACATTTTTGGGTTGAACTAAAATGGAAAACCTCATAAATAAAATTACTTTCTAGTTGACAGATAGTGAGGAACTTCATGTTCTCAAATTATCCTATTAAGCTGATATCGAGCAGTAAAAAATTGAAATATTCCAAGGGAAGAAAACCCAGCAAATGGAAACTAAATTGAGAATCTGTTTGGTTTTCATTATTTTGAAGGCATGGTGGTTCTTTTTTCTTTTTTTTTTTTTTTTTGGTGGGGGGAAGGGTGGGGTGACAAAGCAGGAGGAAAAATACCAAAATCAGACCAAGGGGTTCACCAATTATATTCTCCGTATTAGTGTTTCTCAAACTGTAGACCACCTACATCAGAATCACCTGGTGCTTGTTAACATGCATAATATTTGGTCGAAACACGGACTTACAGGGTCAAAACATTTGAGAAGTGGGACTGGGAACCAAGAATGTACAGTTTAAAAAAATTCTCAAGAATTGTTATGCACATTATAGTTTAAGAACCACTGGCTTGCAGCAATGATTAGAAAAAGACTATTGATCTGTAAATTTCACATAAGATGTAGAAGCTCATTTGGGGGTACAGACATCATGGTAGCCTGAAAAACAGTCCTCATCTAGAGTAGAGTGCTCTTTCTGTGGAATCAGAAGATCTGGTACTTAACAGCTTTCTCAATTTGGTCAAGACATTGAATTCCTCTGAGCTTCAATGCCCTTAGCTGTTAAAGTGAATAAATGTTATCCACCTTCCAAATAATTGTGAGGATTAAATGAAATATTTGGTGTACAAATGCCTTATAAACTGTAAAGTGCTTTAAAATCCCTTATTATATAATTAATAAGCCAATAAAAACCTAAACAAAAAGTATAGTTTCAGTTCTATCAGAACCTCACTATATTTTTCCTTTATGCTCTTTGTAGAAAAATAAATCAGCTTAAACAAGACCCCTTTCGGCAGGCTAGAAACTAAAATCTCTCGAAGATGAGACAAAATATTTAGTGTAGGTGTCCAGAAAACCTGAACATGAATTATTGAATGAAATCACACTATTGCTCCATCTATTTAATTCATTCACAATAAAATGGTAGCTGATTTTTATTTTTATCTGCCTATTTATTTGGAGGGTATTAAAGTCAAACACCAAAAACTGAAAAGTACTTTCAGTCAAGTTAACTATTTTGCACTCCATGATAATTAGTGAAGCATTTTCATTTCAAAACCTCTTGTAATAATTATAATTAGCTATAGACCATGAGTCAAAAAGGAATAAAAGTTGATGCATAATATGGTTTGTCTCTGTCCCCACCCAAATCTCATCTGGAATTGTAATCCCCATAATCTCCTTGTGTCAAGGGAGGAACCCAGTGAGAGGTAACAGGATCATGGGGGCAATTTCTCCCATGCTATTCTTGTGGTAGTGAGTAAGTGCTCACAAGATCTGATGGTTTAATAAGGCAGCTTTCCCTGCTCTTGCTAGCACTTCTCTCTCTTGCCACCACATGAAGAAGCTCCTTGCTTCCCCCTCACCTTCAGCCATGATTGTAAGTTTCCTGAGACTTCAAGACAAAGCTGCTGCGAGTGCACAAATAAGACCCGTTCATTTATTGATTGATGTAGCCAGTGAGTCCACAAATAAGACTTGTTTATTGATTGATGTAACAGCAAAGTATAAGAGACAGAGAAGTAGACTGGGAAAGAGAGACTTGAGTTTAGAAACTGTTCCATGTCTTACTAACTGGCAAGAGGCACTTACCTCTTGGCATGTTATGGAATCTATAAAATGGGTATAATAAAAGCTTCATTCTTTTCTTGTGAGGAGGATTTACAAATTTTATATAGAGAGACAAAATTTATAAATGTTAAAGCATTCTAAAATGTAGAGAATTCTTTTAACATATGGAAAATTTGTCATGTAATTTTAAACTTCCATACTACATTAGTTTAAAACTAACATTTTGACCAGATTGGACGGTGAGTGTGTGTTTGTGTGGGTGTATGTAAGTAAATTCAGTCCTGCTATTTTGACACGGCCATATTCTCCCTTTAGACCCTAATTATTTTTTCTTTATGTGATATTTGCTTACCAGCATGTAGACCCGGGTTCGAGAAAGAGAACCTCCTGAAAAGTGTGCTTTGAAGACTTTTACTGTATATTAATCGGAGGGTCAACTTTGTTATTAGCATTTAGTCCATAGTGATATGGGAGTGCTGGGAAGAGAAGAGCATGGTCCTTTTAAATGATATGGAAGTGGGGAAGGGAAGTGCTGGATAGAGAAAGGTGGGTCCCTGGCTAGGGCTCTACCCCCACAGATCCAGGTGAGGCCAGGCTCTCCTGCTTTCCTGCTCAAATGTTACATTTTCCAAGACCACCCTGACCCTGCCATGCCCCCACCCTGGGCCTATAAAGACCTGAGACCCAGCTGGTGTGGTGGCTCATGCTTGTAACCCCAGTACTTGGGAGGCTGAGGTGGGCAGATCACTAGGTCAAGAGTTCGAGACCAACCTGGCCAACATAGTGAAATCCCTTCTCTACTAAAAATATGAAAAATTAGCTGGGCGTGGTGGCAGACACCTGTAATCCCAGCTACTTGGGAGGCTGAGGTAGGGGAATCGCTTGAACCTGGGAGGAAGAGGTTGCAGTGAGCTGAGATCACGCCATTGCACATCAGCCCAGGCCACAGTGCGAGACTCCAACTCAAAAAAAACAAACAAACCCAAAACCCGAGGTCCTAGTAGGCAGACACACAGGCAGCCAGACGTTGAGAGGAGCACAACGGCAGAAGGAGACACAAGACACTTGTCATCGAGAGGAGTACGCTGACAGAAGAGCACACTGACAAGCCATCGACCGGCAGAACTGAGACAGTAGGAAGAGAGCCTGGGCCGCCTGAGTGGCCAGAGTCCAGGGGAAGACCATCTCCCTTCCGGCTCCCCCGTAAGAGAGTTATTTCTACTCAATAAAACCTTGCACTCATTCTCCAAGACCACATGTGATCCGATTCTTTGGGTACATCAAGGCAAGAAACCCCAGGATACAGAAATCCCTCTGTCCTTGTGATAAGGAAGGGGGTTTAATTGAGCCAACACAAGCTACCTGTAGGTGGCAAACTAAAAGAACACCCTGTAACACACGCCCACTGGGGCTTCAGGAGCTGTAAACATTCACCCCTAGACACTGCCGTGGGGTTGGAGCCCCACAGCCTGCCTGTCCCTATGCTCCCCTGGAGGTTTGAGCAGCAGGGCACTGAAGAAGTGAGCCATACTCTCATTGCACACCCTGAGAGGGGGACAAGGGAACTTTTCCTGTTTCAATAGCAGGAATGAGAAAGAAATGATTTCAAAGAAAATGAGAACATAGTTTAACTTTCCTGAGGAGTTTTCCAAGATTCTTTCAAAAATTATAATGTAATATTCTCCTTTGTATTTCTGGGGGATAAGACGATACCTATTCAATAACTTCTGGTTGGCTGATAAGGAATATTTCACCCATTACATTGCTTCTGATTTCAATGATAAGTGAGCCGTATGTAATAATAGTCAATCATGAAACAAGTGTCACAAGTCAAGTGCTGTTTAGAGTCTTACTGAACATACACACCCATTCCTTCCAAGTGCAGGTTTAGGTTAACCCACGCTACTGAAGGCTTTTGTCATCGCAAATGCACCAAGGAACTTAATCCATTGTCATTATAATCTTGGTTCTCATCAGCTCATCCTAGGTACTAGAGTCCAGCAGCATCCATGTTAACTTTGGTAGCTTGAGATTTGTTCCATCCATCATGCTTACCAATATTAGTTTATTTCCCATAAACACTGTTTGCCTCACTCCTCTTGGTATCACACTCCTCTTTCTGTGAATCTTAATTTCAAAGCTCTTGGTATAGCAAATATTACAGGATCTTCAGTGTCTTATTTGAACTTCATTTAAGATACATGACCCTGGCCGGGCGCGGTGGCTCACGCCTGTAATCCCAACACTTTGGGAGGCTGAGGCAGGCAGATCACAAGGTCAGGAGTTCAAGACCATCCTGCCTAACATGGCGAAACCCCGTCTCTACTAAAAACACACAAAAAATTAGCGGGGCGTGGTGGTGGGCACTTGTAGTCCCAGCTACTCGGAGAATGGCGTGAACCCAGGAGCACAGAGCTTGCAGTGAGCCGAGATTGCGCCACTGCACTCCAGCCTGGGTGACAGAGGGAGACTCCATAAAAAAAAAAAAAAAAAAAGATACATGACCCAAAGATCAAGAGCTCTCTGGAATTTTTATTCTCCCAGCAATAGCCACTCAAAACGGTAGTTTTCAGGCACAATTATCTATCCTTCAAGATACATATTTTAGTTTTGGTTTGCTTCATATGAAGGCAGAATAGGGCATCATGTCACAAGGTTATTATTTGAAAAACATAAAAAGACTTGCTTGCTAAACATAATTCCTTTTTGCTAACTTGCCAAGATACTTTTTTTTTTTTTTTTTTGAGACAGTCTCTGTCACCCAGGCTGGAGTGCAGTGGCGTGATCTCGGCTCACTGCAAACACTGCCTCCTGACTCAAATGATTCTCCTGCCTCAGCGAGTAACTGGGACTACAGGCACACGCCACCATGGCTGGCTAATTTTTCTATTTTTGGTAGAGATGGGGTTTCACCATGTTTGCCAGGCTGATCTCAAACTCCTGACCTTAAGTGAACCACCCACCTGGGCCTCTTACAGTGTTGGGATTAGAGGCGTGAGCCATCATAATCAGCTAAAATAATTTCTATAAAGCAATGCAAACCTTCTTCCATCATTTGATGACACAGATATTATTGAGTCCTACCCCTGAGGATAGCAGTGACATAGGTGTTTGAGCAGCCCTGATGATTTCACATCTGTAGCTTTTATGAGGATTTTCAGGAAATCATCAAATGAGAGCTTACCAAACTCTGTAGGCTTACATTATCTACACATGGATATTCTCTTGCTATTTCACATCCCAAAAATGATAAGGGGTGTTTGTCAGTATTGTTATATCTACTTACGAATTAATCAATACTTTTCCATTACAATCTTGGCTGTTTTCCCTAAAGGACAGGGACCATGTTCATGCAACACTCATTACATATTATTAGGTTTCAAACTTTTTGACGCTACATTATCTTAGGACTTCAAGGATCTGTATGGTCACAGCTTAGTGTTCTATGAATTTCTGGTGACCTGTACAGATAAATTCCTCTTTGAGAGTCAGTGGGTATGATTTGAGTGGTGCTTCCTGCAGCTCAGCTGCCAGTTAGGTTACCATGCTGGAGGGTCATGGCAGGTGTGTGTCTGTAAATAATCCAGAGAGTAATATCTGAGGAGCTTTTAGAGCCAACATCTGTCTGTTTTGAGGAGTGCCAGAATGTTCTTTCTTTGTTTTTCCTTTTCCCTGACAACCTCCTTGGTAGTAAGGAGACCATAGGAAACTCTTTGAAAGCTGTGATGCAAGAGAGGGTAACATAATTATTATATGTATCTTTATCCATGAATTGAGATAAAGGATTAAATAATACATTTAAACAATTTTGGAAAAGACTTGAACTTCATGGTTTCTTGGGTGAGGATTAAAGAAAAAAAGACTTTTGAATCTTTTCAAGCCTAGTGGTAAAACAGAAGTCAGCCTTATGCTACTATCATATGAGAAAAAACACAAACACACACACATTTCTGGCAACCATCCTAGTCAAGGGCAATGTTTTAAATGAAAGACACTTCTTTATGCATTTATCTTTACCATAGTATTTTCAAAAGCCTCTCAGGGAACACTGGGTGATTCCCATTTAACTTATCAGTATTCTAAATCCTGTACTATAAAAACTATCCTCTCCTTGTCTCAATAAAAGGCTAAATAAATGAATAAATACATTGCTGTTTTTCATAACTGCACATTTGCTGATGCAATTCTAGGTACAGTTTTAATTACCAAATATATGCCGACTACCTGCCACCTCCTAGTTTGCCTACCTTTAGAATCACCCCCTCCTACCAAGCCTGTAAAATAACACGAGGTAAGTGCTCCTAAAATAGTACTTACCTGAATCCATAGCCTTAATTAAATAACTCAGTGACTCCATGTTGATCAATGGATCACTTGTATGTCAACTAACTCATTCTTTTAAACATTCAATGCATACTCAACACTACTACACGACACAGTGCTAGGCACTATGGTGAGTTTGTGTTTGTGTGTGTGTGTGTGGTGGAGCACAGTCAGAGGGAGAAAGGGGAAGCAAGAAATGAAATTAGTATGGTTCCTTCCATCTAGGAGCTTATACTCAAGTAAGGCAGATAAACCATATGCACAAATAGCTACAGCACAGAGTATAACTATGCTTCAAGAAAAAAGGAACAATAATATGAATTATTTAAACTGACATTTAAAATTCTCCATAATTTTATCCCATCTTTATATCTGCTTTTGTTGTTGGTAACTTCATCAAGTATCTTCCCTTTTTAGGCAATCAACGTTCTTTAATGCAAGCTATGTTAATTCCTGCCACTATGCAATCTATGCTATTTCCCCATTCCTCTCTAGATATTCAGACTATTATTCATTTTCTCCATGAGGTTTAGAGAAAAGTCCAGTCCACATTTATCTTCTATATTCTTGACTCCCAATGGCTTTAATAATGTTTCTGTTACTAGTTAATATATATAGTAATAGTTAATATATTTTCTCTGGCCTTGTATCATTTATGTATGTCATGTCTCCTTAGGTAGACTAAGTTTATTTGGGTATGGACCATGGTTTTATCTCCATTTTCACCTTAAGTAGAAGGATAGCTAATAACTTATTGAGAGCTAACAGTGCCAGCCACTGTTCTAACTGCCTTACATATATGATCACATTTTTTTCTGTACAGATCAGAAAAACTGAGTCACACAGTTAAAAGTGATTTGCATAAGATCATACAAATAATATGAAGTAGAATCAGATTTTGAATTCAATCTCTTTTCAGAGTCAATGCTCTTAATCAGTACATAATGGGAGAAAAGATAGTACATCTTTAGTAGATGAATTATTTTGAAGATGTTGAAGAAACTTGGGCTGATAAAGCTATAGTAAAAATAAGGAACAAGGTGTTTTCCGCTGACAGAGAATGTTCAAGTAGAAAATTGGTATTTCTTTTGGTGATGGTATAAAGGGCCATTGATTTATACATCATAGTAAGGGTCTCCACACAAAAATTCATTTTTCTAGGTAATAATTGCTAAAATTCACATTTTTATTTGTTCATGTGTGTGTGTGTGTATATATATATATTATATATAGAGAGAGAGAGTTTAGTATGATCCACTTTTAACTAAGTCTAAATGAAATGTTCCAGAGGCTTGGGGCAGTTCATATCTAAACCAAAAGTTTTACTAGAATTCTTATAGGAATTAACCTCTGGACATTTGGGTTGCTTAATTCTAGATTTTTCTTTTAATTTTTAAAAATTTGATACATAATAGATGTACATATGCTAGGGGTACATGTGATAATTTAATACATTCATATAATATGTAAAGATCAAATCAGTGTAACTGGGATATCCAACACCTTAAATAGTTACATTTTATTTATGCTCAAGACATCAAAATTCTTCTCTTGTAGGTATTTTGAAATACACAATAGATTATTATAAACTATAGTCACTCTACCGATCTATCAAACACTAGGTCTTATTTCTTGTATCAAACTACATCTGCACTCACGGGCTGGTGAATTCTACAAAAGGGTAAAGGGGTTTGCCTATTGGTTTTTTCATTCTTGTCATTTTGGTAAGCAATATATAATCATCCATATACATTCCCTTTTGTACCATTTCTTGTTTATATTTGACTTTTGTTATTATATACACCCCCTCCTTAGTAAAAGGCTTTATGAAAATCCTAATAGCTCCATTAGGCACAAAGTGAATATAGTATCTCCTTATTGTAAAATAACAGGCAATGAACACAAGTAGAAGGTAGTTCAGCTTTGATCAAACTTTATATTTAGGTCAGTACTAATTGTGGCACTAGGATCATCCTGATTTTAATTGCGGCCTTCCCCCCAGCAGCCTGCTCTATCTCTTCATATTTTACCTTTCATGTCAAAGGAATTTCTCTCAACTATTGTTAACCTCATCGTTTTTCCAGTAGTTTTTAGTTCTTTTTTTTCCCATATGGATGATTTTTTCTGAAAGGTCTTACATCCCATTGATCCCACCATAAGTTCCCACAAAATTCTTTAACAAAATTAAAATGTCTCAGGATTTCCATTTGCATTAGAGATATACTGCCTTTCTTTTCCTACACACTTTAGGGCTCCATAATAGAGTCCTATTTTGATGGATCATAGAGTTACAAAACCATGAACTATCAGAGTTGAGCAACAATTTAGAAAACCTTAATTTCACAGATATAGAAAGTGAGGCCCAGAAAGGTTAAATTACTCAAGCTCAGAAATTATTCATTTATCTATTTATTTTAACACAGAAGATGAGTGCTTACTGATACTACCTAGAAAATAAATTTTAGCTTTTTTTTTTTAATAATAGCAATAGAATTCCTTGAGCCTCAGATTTACAAAATGGTTCCCAGAATGAGCAACAATGGTTTTGTAACATGCTATTTAAAAGAACAACTTAATATTTTCACCTAGGTTAAAACATATGTAATATATATAATGCTGTCTGAAGAAATTATTTTATTTTCTTGTATAAGGACAGAAAATATAACCTCAATAAGCATCAAGTTAAAACTTAGGGAAGCATGTCAGATTTGAAGTAGCTATGTTTTTATGTTTAAACAGTCCAACATACAGAATTCACTTTCTTTTTATTTCATTTAGTTACCTTCATTTAGATTCCTGAGTGACACCTAGGTGGTGATGTCCCAAATTCATCTCCAATAAGCCTTGATCTGTAATATACCTCAGATGAAGAAGGAAAAAGAAATAGCACAATGTTAAGAATTTCTTGTTTTTATATGGGGTTGGCAGTTGCATGAAGCATTATCACAATATTTGATCTTCACAATGATTTTTAAAAATCATCATAGGTAACAGTAGCTTCATTCTACATAGAAATAAGGAATAAAAAGAAATAAAAAGAAAATATGTTCAAAGCTACAGATACAATAATTGTAAATAACATAAAACCAGTACATTTGTATAGCAATGACGGGTTCCAGAAAGTAATACAGCTCAGAGAAAATGCTCATAACATAAATTCTATTTCTTTGACTTCCAGAACTCTGCCATTTTGTCCCTTTATGTTGAGTTAAAGAAGAAAAACCTCAAGGAGAAAGTAACAAATTAGCCAGGGCAATAGCTGACGCCTGTAATCTCAGAACTTTGGGAGGTTAAGGTGGGCGGATCACTTGAAGCCAGGAGTTCAAGATCAAAATAGCGAAACCCCTTCTCTACTAAAAATACACAAATTAACCAGGTGCATTGGTTCACGCCTGTAGTCCTAGCTAATTGGGAGACTGAGTCACGAGAATAGCTTGAACCCAGGAGGCAGAGGTAGCAGTGAGCAGAGATGGCACAACTGCACTCCAGCGTTGGTGACAGAGTGAGAGTCCGTCTCGGGGGAAAAAAGGTAATAAATTGCATTTTTACATACAACAAGAACAACTACTATAGTGTAATTAACCTTCATTGATTTTTGAACGTTTTCTGCATAGTCATAAAGTACCTAAAAATAAGTTTCCTTTTAATGAATCTGTTTCAATTGCAAATTTCTACAAAGCAATGTTTGAAGTTTTTAGTAGCAAAGCACATAAAGAATATCTAGATTTTGTAAATCCAGTCCATTGTGCAAAATAAGTTTTAAGAGTTTTTTTTTTTTTTTGGAAAGAAATCAGGAAAGTTCTCAATATCCAAGAAAAAACTGTGTCCCATGGCTCTAATAGTCCTTTTGGTATTTTTCATTTAATATTTGATGACGTATTATTCAAACACATAGACATAGCAGTTTGCCTTGAAGAACTCTAAACAAAGACTGATATAGCTCAACTTAACTAAGCAGAAAGATATGTTATATGTTATGAAAGATGTGATTTCTCTCTTTTTTTTTGAGATGGAGTCTTGTTCTGTCGCCTAGGTTGTAGTGCAGTGGTGCGATCTCGGCTTACTGCAACCTCCACCTCCCAGGTTCAAGAGATTTCCCTGCCTCAGCCTCCTGTGTAGCTGGGACAACAAGCATGTGCCACCACTGGCTAATTTTTTGTATTTTAGTAGAGATGGGGTTTCATCATGTTGGTCAGGATGGTCTTGATCTCCTGCCTCGTGATCTGCCCACCTCGACCTCCCAAAGTGCTGGAATTACAGGTGTAAACCACTGCGCCTGGCCCATTTCTCTTTTACCTCTGATACATCCCCTCCAGTAATCAGACCTATTAGCTCTACCAAAACTTAAAGTGGCATTAATCCATGGTCTTCTATATATAGATAGGAACCTAATATTTAGAGTCTATTTGAAGAGAGGCAAGATGAACATCTTGAAACTCTTGAAGAAAATTACATCATATACTCTGAAACAAAAAGTTATGTATTTAATTCCAAGTTCTATCACTTATTTGGGAAAATTTGTTTCTCTCAGACTTAGATCTTCAGCAAAAAAAGGGATAAAAAGCCTACCTCCTTGGGTTCCTGTAACTAATGAGCAAATGTATGTGAGGTGGCAACCACAGTGCCTTGCATATAGTAGGACCTAAAAATATGTTAGTGCCACACAAGTGCTAAACTCTATGATATTTATAAGTACAATATGGTATGGTAATTATAAGTACAATAAGAATTTACAAAAGAGATCAGTATAGGCTAGGTAAAGAGATGATATGTAGTGTGAGCTTTAAAAAAGTGAAATGAAGTACAGTGAAAGAACACTAGACTGAGCATCAGGCAACTTGGCCTCTTGTCCATGCACCAGATTCTAAAGCATATTAAATGCAGGACTTTTAACAAGTAAATTAATTTTTCTGGGTCTCACTACAATAAGAGGGCTACAATCAATACACTCAAAGGAGTTTTACAATGCCTCTAATCTATGGCCTACAGGCCTTTGGTTAAGATGTGACTAGGCAGCATGCTTTTTTATTTTCACAGGACAGGCAGTCTTAGGAAAAGCACAGGGAAGTTCATGAAAAATGTAGGCATGAAACGGAGAGGTAGCATATCAGACAACAGAGGAACTCATAATAAAATAATGTCTAATAAAATAATGTTGTTAGGTCACAGCCAAATTTTCTTTGACCATCAGGGTCAGGAGATTGGACTTGATCAAATAGCAAAAGTCAGTATCTGAGGAATGTGTAATGAAACAATATTGGGTGAAAATTATTCCAGGAGGATGAATTGAAGTGAAGAGAGATTATAGAGGCATAGAGACAGTCGAAAGGCTATGTAACTTTGAAATCATATCTTTATTTTAAAAGATAACCTAATAACCAAATCATTAATTGATATTCAACATATTGTAGATGCAGAATATAATAATGTATACAGTCTTATGAAAGCTTTAATTAGTTCAGTTTTAAGGAGTTTTATTGACAGTGCTAAGGAAGGCATAAAGCTTTACATATGCAGCACTTATTGTATTCATTTTAAACGTGTTGGACAACTTTAAGGTGTGACTATTACTGTTGTGTGACTTCCTTCAACAAATATTAAGTGACAATAAGCAGAATAATGACTATTACCTTAAAGAAAGGGCCATTCATGTTTAAATCTTCTTGCTAAGGATATATTATATGTTAGTAATTATTTTAGGTTAGCAAGGTTTAACAGTGTGTCCTTTTCCCAATTCCAGAGCCTGCTAGAAACAAATAAGATGGATGAGGCAATTACTACATGGTAGTTTGGAGGAACATTGGTGGCCCCAATAGACAATAAAGACCTGTCCATGTAAAGGGAAGGGAATGCATGAATGTATATATAATAAATATTTATCAGGGATCTCTGCAATTTTTCAAAATTATTTGCTCACATCCTCAAAACCTTCTTGGTTGTGCCTTTTTCTTTTCCATCTCAAGGTGTTCTTTTCATTAATCGGGGCCAAGATTTTGTCTGCTACCTGTCTGGAGGTATAACAAGTCAGTATGACAAGTGTGAAGAAATACGGATTGTTCTCAACTTATAAAAGAGCTGCACAACAGAAATTCATTTATAATTCAGTTATTTGTATGAAAAATTATTTTCTTATTAAAATCACTGCAAAAGTCCAGTTGGCTGTAGTCTCCAGCGTAAACCCAAAGCAGAGGACATTATCTCTGTCTGTGGGGTGTGTGCACGCATGTGTGTGTTTTTATAGACTTTCTGTTAGAGGGTAAAAAGGAGGTGGTAGGGATATATCAGGAGGCTGTTTTAGAGTCAGCAATGAGGTAGGTCAGTTGGCTCAGAACAGCTTGGTTACTTTCTGAATGAAGCAAGAATATTAGGGACACAGAGTGATCTCAGAATGGGAAAGAGATGAGCATTTAGTGAATAAATGAGGGTTTGTTAACACAGAGTGCTTATATTTTTGGTATTTGCAATTTCGGAAAGTTCAAGTCTGCAATTGTGCACATAGGTGCATGTATCCATGCTTGTGTGATGAGATGAGGCAGGTAAGGATATGCTAAGTATAATGTGGAAAAAAACCAATTCTATTACAAATGGACGTAGACTAGCCAGAACATATTGAGATTTGATAATATAATAAAAATAAAGATTGCAGCAATTATGTTTATTATTCCACAGTTTCCCTCGTTCACCATATAACATTATTTCCTTCGACTTTGCCTCCAATATACTGCCTTTTTACTGCTACAATCTTATACCCATTCTTTATTTAATTGAGGAACTCTAACGCACTGGATCAACAATCTCTATCCAGTAAACAGTTCACTTAATAAATCCGGGTATCTTTAGAAGGGGATTGGCTGACATGACTTATGGGAGGCCAAAACAGAAATTTCATACATGCTTGCTTAATAATTTTACACTAATTATATTTGACACCAAATACTCTCAAACATAGAATTTAAAACTTTGAAAAATGTAGTGTACTACTTGTCCCTTTAAGTGTAGAAAATGCAATACATTCCAACACAGCTGCCTCAGTTTATTTCAAACCTGAAAAACATGGCAGATTACACAGATCTTGCATCTGTTGAATGCACCATATCCACACTAGTGTCACTGAAGCAAATATTTCTGAAATTTAAAATTTTAAGTAAATTCCCTTTGGAGGAAATAAGCAGCTTCTTTAGTCAATTATTTGAGATTTATGATGACAGATAACACTAAAATTCTCCTAATTTAGTCTTTACCAATTTTTGGACTCAATTTGGTTTGGTCTGGTTTTCTCTTCCTGCCTGAATATGATGCATCACTAATCCTGTTGCTGTATTTGAGAGGGCTGGGCCAAGGGATCTTGAGTCATCAGGGAAGATATATGATTCTGAAATTCCTGTGGAGAGAAAGTCACTGCCACATATTTTCTATAGTAGGGGATGTAACAAAGATCGTCTTTACTTTGAGCTTGGAGTAATTGGTTCTCATTTGGATTGTCTTTGTAGGTTTGCTCAGAAAACTACACATAGTGTAGATGCAGGGAGAAGTCTAGATTCAATTAAAGACATCAGTCTTTTATCAGATTAACAATTGTTTTCTCCCTAATTATGCCAAGAACAACTGACAGGTCACATTATTAGCAGCGGGAAATTTTTGAATTGCTCAATATGTACTTATTAATGACATTCACTTTGAGATATTTGACTAATTTATCCTAAAAGGAGATTCCAATTTCATTTACTGTATTTCAGTTGGACACCCTCAGGACCCTATCTTATCTGACAACGAATCCAGCAATAGGAGACAATGGAAGCACTCTAGTATTATGAAGAAATATGATCAAACTGGTATCTAAAAGAGAGACTTTATGGAAGGATCTGGTTCACAGATAGCCCTAGTAAAGTAGTTTAATAATTAACAAATCTTTGGCAAGTAGTCTGTATCTTTGGGTAGAAGGTGGTGTTGTGGTATCTTAGATTAGAAATTCTTAGAAACCATATTTTCCACTTAAGAAAATGCAGCATACTCCTACAAAGCTAGGAATGGAAAAATTGTTTATCTGTATGTAAATATATTTAATTAAGAAGCTATTTGACTGGATGTTGCTTTGATTATCTGGAGTATGTGGGTGCTATATTTACTTACCTAAAGGTTGAGATTTACTAAGATTTATTTCAATTAATATTAAAATAACTAAACTTATTCATCTATTCCCATGGCTGTATGAGGAGAAAGGAAATTATACACTGGGTAGACCACTTTTAAATGTATATATTCTGACATTAAGTTGATTGCTTTGGTTCACTTATGGTTGGTTAAAAAAATTTATTTATTTTAAAGTGAGATTTTCTAACTTTTAAAATTATTTAAGTGTGAAAGCACCCCTGTTCTCTCAATTATAATTGCTTGTGATTGACATATGGACATGGATATAAGAAAGTAGAAAAATATGGATATACCAAAGCTCTATGGGAAAGCAGTTGTCCATTCATCCAGAAAATGCTTTGCTAGTGAAGGCATATAAAGAGCATTGTTTCTAAGTTATTCATAATGTATTTTGAAGTTCTGTCAATCTCCAATAAAAATCATGAAAGTGGTTGCAGACATTTCTGTTACCTAGTCAAGGTCAAAAGTTGTATGTACCCAGGGCATAGCATTTATTTGACTGGATATTCTATTCAAAACTATTTTTTATTATTCTATTTTGGGGGAATCAATACCTTCTATTTTAAAAATTTGATTCTTCTGGTGAAAGCAGCTTATTTGCAGGTCATTTTCATCTAAAATCAACATAACATTTTACACACACATAGTTAGGAAACATAGTTCTTACATGTTATGATTTGAAATACAAAATGAAAGCTACATTATTTAAAACTAGTTATCTAAAACTTACTACATTTATATTTTCATTCCGCTGGAAACATCAACGCAATAAAATAAAACATATTTTAGTTGCTTTTATGTACTCAACACAGGAGCACCCAGATTCATAAAGTAAGTTGTTAGGGACCTACAAAAGACTTAGATTCCCACACAACAATAGTGGAAGACTTCAACACCTCACTAACAGTATTAGACAGATCGTCAAGGCAGAAAAGTGACAAAGATACTCAGGACCTGAATTTAACACTTGACCAAATGAATCTAATAGATATCTACAGAACTCTCCTTTCATTAACAACAGAATATGCATTCTTCTCCTCACCACATGGCATATACTCTAAAACTGACCACATAATCTGTTGTAAAATAATCTTCAATAAATTCTTTAAAAACCTGAAATCATAACAACACTCTTGGAACAAAGTGCAATAAAAATATATTTCAATATAAAAAAATTCCTCAAAGCCATAAAATCACATGGAAATTAAACAACCTGCTCCTGAATAACTTTTGGATAAATGATGAAACTAAGACAAAAATCAGGAATTTATTTGAAACTAATGAGAACAAAATAAAACATGCCAGAATCTCTGGGACACAACTAAGGCAGTGTTAAGAGGGAAACCTGACGTGCTAAGTGCCCACATCAGAAGATAATGATCTCAAATTAACAACTTAACATCATGACAAGAAGAACTAATAAAGCAAGAGCAAACCAATCCCAAAGTCAGCAGAAGACAAGAAATAATAAAAACCGGAGTTGAACTGAAGAAGATTGAGACGCAAAAAAACACACAGCAGATAAATGGACCCAGGAATTGGTTCTTTGGAATAATTACAATAGATAAACTGCTAGCTAGACTAATAAAGAAGAAAAGGAGGACCAAATAAACACAATTAGAAATGATGAAGGGAACATTATCACTCACCTCTAAGAAATACAAGCAACCATCAGAGACTAGTATAAACATCTCTATGCAGAGAAGCTGGAAAATCTAAAAGAAATTGATAAAATCCTAGATAAATATATTCTCCCAAGACTGAACCAAGAAGAAACTGAATCACTGAACAGACCAAGGATGAGTTCCAAAATTGAATCAATAATAAATAACCTACCAACCAAAAATAATTAAAATAAAATTAAAAAAAAAAAAAGCCCAACACCAGGATTCACAGAAGAATTCTACCAGACGCACAAAGAAGAGTTGGTACCATTCCTACTGAAAATATTCCAAAACATAGAGGAGAAGGCCTCCTCCCCAACTCATTCCATGAGGCCAGTATCATTGATACCAAAACCTGGCAAAGACACAATAACAAAAAAATTTAGGCCAACATCCTAGATGAAAATAGATGCAAAAATCCTCAAAAAATACTAGTAAACCAAATCAGGCAGCACATCGAAAAGCTAATCCACCACAGTCAAGTAGGTTTTATCCCTGGGATGCAAGGTTGGGTCAGCATATGCAAATCAATAACTGTTATTCATCACATAAACAGAAATAAAAACAAAACAACACGATTATCACAATACATGCAGAAAAGACTTTTGAGAAAATTAAACATCCCTTGATATTAAAAACCTTCAATAATCTAAGGATTGAAGGAATGTACCTCAAAAAATTATGATCCATCTATGAAAAACCTACAGCCAACATGATATTGAATCAGCAAAACCTGGAAGCATTCCCGTTGAAAACTGGCACAAGACAAGGATGCCCTCTCTTTCTACTCCTATTCAACGTAGTATTGGATGTTCTGTCCAGAGCAATCAGGCAAAAGAAAGAAATAAAAGGCAACCAAGTAGGAAGGGAGGAAGTCAAATTATCCCTGTTTGCAGATAACATGATTCTATATCAAGAAATCCCCCTAGTCTCTGCCCAAAAGCTCCTTCAGCTGATAAACAAGTTCAGCAAAGTTTCAGGATACAAAATGAACATATAAAAATCAGTAGCATTCCTGTAAACCAACAAAATCCAAGCTGAGAGTCAAATCAGAAATGCAATCCCATTCACAACTGCCACGAAGAAATTAAAATACCTAGGAATACAGCTAACCAGGGAGGTGGAAGATCTTTATAATGAAAATGACAAAACACTGCTCAAAGAAATCAGGGATCACACAAACAATTGGAAAAACATTCCATCCTTATGGATAGGAAGAATCAATATCGTTAAAATGACCATACTGCCTAAAGCAATTTACAATGGTTTAGATACAATGCCATTTCTATCAAACTATCAATAACATTCTACACAAAACTAGAAAAAAAACTATGGTTAAATTCATATGAAACCAGCAAAAAGCTTGAATAGCCAAGGCAACCCTTAGTGAAAAAAAGCAAAGCTGGATGTATCATGTTACTTGATTTCAAACTATACTACAGGGCTATCATAACCAAAACAACATTGTACTGGTACAAAAATGGAAACATATACCAAGGAAACAGAATAGAGAGCCCAGAAATAAAGCTGCACACCTACAGCCATCTGATCTTTGACAAAGCTGACAAAAAAAACAAGCAATGGGGAAATAACTACTTATTCAATAAATGGTGTTGGGATAACTGACCGGTCACATGCAGAAGATTAAAATTGGACTCATTTCTTACACCATATGCAAAAACCAACTTAAGATGGATTAAAGACTTAAATATAAAGCCTAAAATTATAAAACCTCTGGAACATAACCTAGGAAATGCCATTCTGGACATAGGAACTGACAAAGGTTTTGTGCCAAGATACCCAGAGCAATTGCAACAAACACAAAAATTGACAATTGAGGTCTAATTAAACTAAATAGCTTCTGCACAGCAAAAGAAACAATCAGCACAATAAACACACAACCTACAGAATGGGAAAAATATTTGCAAACTACACATCTGATAAAGGTCTAATATACAGCATTCATTAAGGAACTTAAATTTACATGCAAAAAACAACTTCATTAAAAAATGGGCAAAGGACACGAACACTCTTCAAAAGAAGACATACATGCAGCCAATAAGCACATGAAAAAATGTTCAACCTCTCTAGTCATTAAAGAAGTGCAAATTAAATCCACAGTGAGATATCATTTTACACCAGTCAAAATGGTTACTATTAAAAAATAAAAAAATAACAGATGCTGGTGAGGTTGTGGATAAAAGGAAATGGTTATACACTGCTCTTGAGAGTGTAAGTTAGTTCAGCCATTGTGAAAATCAAGGTGGCAGTTACTCAAATACCTAAAAAAATAATTATCATTTGACCCATCAATCCTCTCATTGGGTATATACTCAAAGGAATATAAATTATTCTACCATAAAGACACATGAACACATATGTTCACTGCAGCACTATTCACAATAGCAACGACACAGAGTCAGCCTAAATGACCATCAATGGTCCACCAGATAAAGAAAATGTAGTACATATATACCATGTAATACTATACAGTCATAAAAAGAGAATGAGATCATGTCCTGTGCAACCACATGGATGGTTCTGGAGACCATTATCCTTAGAAAACTAACGCAGGAACAGAAAAGCAAATACCCCAAGTTCTCACTTATAAGTTGGAGCTAAATGATGAGAACATATGGATACAAAGAGAGGAAAAACGGACACTAGGGCCTAATTGGGGATGGAGGGTCAGAGGAGGGAGAGGATCAGAGAGAAATACCTGTAGGGTGCTATGCTGCATACATGTGTGATAAAATAATCTGTACACCAAACCTCCATGCCATGAGCTTACCTATATAATAACAAACCAGCATATGTATCTGTGAACCTAAAATAAATGTTAAATGAAAAGAAATACTTTCATACTACTGCAAAGTTTCATTTGTAAGAAACAACTGGGAAAAAAATATCTCTTTTTTCTAATGTTAAGGCTTTTATCTGGGCAATATTATATTTATTACTTATAAGTGGCCAACATTACCCTTAAGTTTACAAAAGGAGAAGGTGTAAAACCATACTAGATAATCACGACTCTTTCTAGGGAGGTGAAGTCTCTTAGGAACATCACAAAATTGTTTTCTATTGAAGTAAAAATATTATGGAGATACCAATTTTATACTTTCATTTTGGTTATAAGAATCTGTGTCTCATCTAAATGTACAGATGCATTCAATCATATATTATAGTAGAAAACAAAGTAATTATTTCACATTGCACATTTATGCACATGGACAGTATAATCCAAATTAAATGTTTGTTTACCTTGACTAATGAAGGATAACAAGGCTAAAATTCAATGTGTACCATTTTAATTATGCCTCAGTGAAAGCATATTAATGATATTTCATCAAAAAGAATATTTGCTGTTGTCAAAATAGTTATCAAACAGACTTAGCAATCTTAATTTGTATATGCAATTCAGAGTGCTAGAGAAAACATTTGATCAAGATGTATTATTCATCAAAAATATAATTTTACTTATTTTCAGGAGAAATAAGATAGAGTAAGTTTTAAGTCAAAAGTAGAAAAGATTTGGAGTTCTCTGCTCCTGCCTATCGTGTCATCAAAGTAACTCAAATTCTATGACTTTAAGGGAGAGATTAAAATATCACGGCTATTTCAGAGAGCCTTCTTAATAAAATGATATTTTTGAGAGATGGTTGTTTTTAAATGGCTTGATCCATGGTATTTAAGGCTCATTTGGCTTTATTCTCTCTCTGCACATAGAGGGAAAGAACTAACACTAGGCCATGTATGGACGAGAGGAAGTCGGTCAATAGATTATGGCTAAGTTTACATTTATGAACTATGCAACCCTTGAAAGAGTAGAAAGCCAGCCAGCCACAGTGAAACCAAGACCATTTTGCTACTTGCCAGCTGTACAGCAGATAAATATTTCAAATGGAAAATCATGTTGCTGGCTTTTAAGATCAAAGGAGAAGTATTACTGAATACCCTGCTACCTCTCTTCCATAACTTATATATCCAAGTGAAAAAGGAACTTTTAGATCCTGTTCAATGACCTAATACTCTGAATTATAGGAAATGAAAAAAATTTTAAAATCTACACTTGTATAAACTTACCTTAAAAAACTGATTAGCAGCACCTGATGATATGGCGAACTTCGTAACATCTGGTGGTTCATCTTCTACTATAATATCAAAACTAGGGAGTAGAATATTTGGATTGGCATGGAAGTTTAAACTAGCAGGATTTTTTTTCTTTCTTTCTTTTTTTTTTTTTGCAGTTGCAAGGTTTAATGGGGTGAAAACAGGACTCCCATACAAAGGGAGGGGACCCAAAGAGGGCAGCCGTTGCCGGCTCGAATGCCTGGGTTTATATCCCGATCATTGTCCCTCCCGCTGTGGTCTCAGGCGATAGATGATTGGCTATTTCTTTACCTCCTGTTTTTGCCTAATGAGCATTTTAGTGAGCTCTCTTTACTACCTGATTGGTCGGGTGTGACCTAAGTTGCAAGCCTCGTGTCTAAAGGTGGAAGCGGTCACTTTCCCAGCTAGGCTTAGGGATTCTTAGTCGGCCTAGGAAATCCAGCTAGTCCTGTCTCTCAGTCCCCCCTCTCAACAGGAAAACCCAAGTGCTGTTGGGGAGGTTGGCTGATGACCACTCTAACTGTAAACTAGCAGGATTCTTGATACCAATGGGATTCTGGACCCTAGAGAAATCTGTTAACAAGTTAGACTACTTGGCATCAAGGACATCTTTGGAGCCAGTGACGTGCTTAAAGCTAGCAGAGTCCATGCAGTCAACAGAGATTTAGAAGTGAGCACCAAATTTATGGTCATTAAAAACTGTATAATTTCTACCAAACTTAGATGGATCAGAAAATTTAGAGATGGTCAAATTGTCAGGAGTGGAAGTATAGTTAATGCCAACAGCAAAAGTTGAGGGAGTTTCCATAAACAATATTTGGAATAGAGAAACTGGAATGGATTTTTAATTCAGGCTCAGGAAGATTAATATTGATGGTAATAATGGAATTATGAGCTATATGAGTATTTATGTCATATAATTGGGGTTGATGACAAAGTTAGAGCCAAGGAAATGAGTAAATCTAAGGATATGGTTAGTGTCTGAGGCACAGATGGCATCTGCAATATAGCATGACTACAACCAGTGGTGGTGTTGATGTCAGTTGCATTGACTGCACTAGCTGAAAAGCTAGGGCTGGTGACATAAAACTGTTTCTGGAAATATAGTTTGGGTGAACTATAAAGTTACAAAGTTAGAATCCACTGTGCGAGTAAATCCTAGGACATAGTCAAGGTCTGTGTCATAGTTTGGGGCAGCTGCATAGTTGTATCCAGCAGTACTAATGGGTTCTGTACCATAATTGGGGTCGATATCATTATTAGAACCAATAGCAGTGTTGCGAGTAGTAAGATTATTGGGCCTGGCATTATATTTAGATTCAATGTCTCTTATGGGGCCAGGGCTATTGTTGGGGCCAAGGCAATTGTTGTTGGGGCCAGTGCCATTGTTGCTGGGGCCGTGGCTCTTGGGGCCCATTTTTAATATTTTTGGAGTCACGGACACTGTTGTGGAAAATGTCATTGCCTGGCTCAGTGGTATTGCTAGGGCTGTCATCATTGCTGGAACCAGAATTGTGGTCCTGACCAGTTCTATTTAAGGACCCAGAGGTGTGATTTGGATTAGTGCCATTGTCGGAGTCAGTAGTACTTTCCTTATCAACACTATTGTCTAAGCCACAAGCATTGTCTGAATTGTTGATGTATTTGTTTTCCTCAGGATCAGTGCTATATTTGGAGTTTGCATCATTGTTAGTGGCATTAAAAATGTTAGGGTCAGTTTTACTGTTGGGGTCAGTTTCCATTATTAGGGTCACTATCACTGTTCGAATTATCACCACTTGTAGAGCCAGCATCAGCACTGGGATCAGAACCATTGTTGGTATCAACATAATTTTCAGCATTGCTATCTTTGGGAGTAGTGTCATCAGTATCAGACTTGTCTTTGGGATCTTTCTTATCTTTGGTGTTGTCTTTATCTTCAGTGTCTGTTTCATCTTCAGCATCTGTCTCATCTTCAGAGTCTGTCTTATCCTCATGGTCTAACTAATCTTTGGGGAAGAGACTTGTCTTTGGCATTGGTCTTATCTTTGAGATTGCCAGCACTGACCAGTTTAGTCTCATTTTCAGGATTGGCTTCATTTTGGAGTTTGAAAGTTACATTGTACTTTCCGTCACTTTCAAGGCCAGAAATATTGCTGGGGTTGATGACATTGTCTGGGCCAGGGGTACTATGGCAGCTCATGTTATTTTGGGGTTTCATGAAAAAGGTGCAGATGAATAGTAGAGCCTAAGAGATTTTTGAAAGCTGAGCAACTTTCATAATGTAAATAAGAAGTTGAACCTAAGGAATATTTAGAATCTTCCTGGTGTAGAGGACAGTGGTTGCCCACAGGAGACTTAGGATCCAGGGACCGAGATAAGGGGTTATTTCGAGAAGTCTTACAGTGTCTAACAGATTTAGGGTTCAGATAATATTTTCAATCTAAGGGAATTTGGAGATGTAAAGACTAGTCAGGGTCTGAATCATCATTAGAATTTATGAGACATATATAAAAAAGAGAACTACTGATTTCCATCAAACATTTGGGACATATTTGAACTCCCATGTCCAAAGAATAGGCGTTATTTTTATGAGTCTTGGAGTGTACAGCAGACCTAGGGCTTACGGAATTTGGGTGGAATGCCAGAGGTGTAACCCTCAGCAATTAGGAGATGAATAGGATTCATTTGAGACCCAGAACTCTGAAAACTATGTGTATATCTGTAGTCCTTGTAATGGCTCTTACGGAGATAAATTTTGTGGTTTTCATTTATGTGATGCTTGTTATCTATGAAAGTATTTGGGTCTAGAGAAAGGTTGCTGCATTTTTCCTTTAACTTTCACTGTGATTCTTGTTTGTCTCTGAGAGTTGGAGACACCTCTTTGAATCCCATAATTTTGTAATCACTGAGGTACCTCACAGGTTGAATTATGAAAAATGCTAGAGAGAAACAAGTAAAATATGAGTAAGACTATAATGAAATCTGACTTTGACACTGACATTACAACATAAATCCAAAAAATATTCCCTTCAGTAAGTTATTGTCAGTATTATCTGATATTTCAAGAGGAAGACATGATCCTAAATTTTCTGCTCAAGTAGGTGTCACCTTGAGCTTGCTAAAACATAAAAAAAGAAATGTGTACATTTATGTCATATGTTTATACTCTTCAGATTCACAGAGTTTCCTTTTAAGATGAGAACTCACTATATAGGAATTCATTGGAATAATGTGGTCAAAATAAAATGGTTGTTTTACATAGCTTGGTTACTACAGATCTATATTACTTTTTAATTTTGCCTCTAGTAATACTTACATTTTTTTCTTTCATGGAATATAATCTCTATAATTTATAAAATCTCTATGTTTGAAGACAATAATATTCTCGGGCTTGATATGTGAAAATTGCAAAACTTTCTGATATTATATTTAATAGCAAGAATCAATTTCCATAGCTATTAAAAACTTGCTGGTACATGATTCTGGATATTTAGATATTTATCAGTATCTTAGCTTTAACAAGGATGCCCACTTTTACCACTTCTACTCAACATTATACTGGAAGGCCTTGCCAGAAAACTCAGGCAAGAGAAAGAAAAAAATGGGCATCCAAATTAGAAAAGAAGTGGTCAAGCAATTGCTGTTTGCTGATAATATGACAGTATACCTAGAAAACCCTAAACACTACTCCAAAAAACTCTTACATTTGATAAATGAATCCAGTAAAGTCTCAGGTTACAAAATCGATGTACACAAATCAGTAGCACTGCTATACACCAGCAGTGACCACGCTGAGAATAAATAAAAAACTCAATCACTTTTACAATAGCTGCAAGAAAATAAAATACCATTTGATCCAGCAATCCCACTACTGGGTAACTACTCAAAGGAGAAGTCATTATATCAAAAACACACCTGCATGCATATGTTTATCATGGCACAACTCACAATTGCAAATATATGGAATCAATCTAAGTGCTCATTAACTGATGAGAGGATTAATAAATGTGATATACATACACCATGGAGTACTACTCAGCCATAAAAAGGAATGAAATAATGTAGTTTGCAGCAACTTGGATGGAACTGGAGGCCATTATTCTAAATGAAGTAATGAAGAAATATAAAACCAAACATTGGACTTTTTCACTTGTAGGAGCTAAACTATGAGGATGCAAAGGCATTAAGAATGATATAATGGATTTTGGAGACTCATAGGGACGGTTGGGAGTGGGTGAGGGAGAAAAGACTACATATTGGGGACAGTGTAAACTGTTTGGGTGACAGATTCACTAAAATCTCAGAAATCATCACTAAAGGACTTATCCATGTAACCAAAAACGCCTGTATCCCCAAATCTATTGAAATAAAAATAAAAATTAATTAAAAGATACAGTGCTTCTATTTCTGTATCCAAAAAAAATCTTTGCCTAACCCAAGGTCACAAAAATGTTTCTGCTCTGTTTTCATCAACAATTTTTTTAGTTTTAGGATTTATTAAATAAATATTAAATAAATAATACTGTATTAATATTTACTATTTATGTATTTATTTTTATAACAATTTGTTATTTAGATCTAACTCAGTTATTTTTGTATACGATGCAAGAAATGCATACAATTAAAGTTTTTTTGTTTTGCTTTTGTTTTTTAAAAATCTTTATGTTCCTTTATTGGAGCAAGATTCCTGATCGGTATACAGTGATGTATTTACTAAACAGAGACCTTTGCAGAAATTACATGCTATCCATCCAGGGTTGACCTGTCCATTAATTCACCTCTGACAAAGTGGCATTTAATTTCAGCTACTATATTTTACACCATTAAAAAGCTTATGCATTAGGGTGCTTCCCTGCACAATGGCATTGAGCAGACAGAGCTGAGTCCATTATCCCACCCAGATTCACATAGTCACATTTGAAAACTTTATACCGGAGAGCAGGGACAGTTACTGCCAACCATCACAGACTTCTTACTCTGAATGCCTATCTTCGTGGCCACATTTTATATAGTCAATGAAGACATGCCAGCAACAGTCCCATGTATATCTTGGCATTAGAGCACCAGGTCTGTTGGATGGTGGTGGCAGGCACTATTATTTTATATCCAGGTAAAAGGCCAATTTTATAAACTGCCACTTGGAGATAAAAATCAAGGGCTCAATATACTCAGAAAGTATTGAGCAATCTGGTATCCCAAATGATGTGAATATTTTCTGAAACCAGTGGCAAATTGTCCCCACCTTTCCCAGCTATGGAGATATTAATACATTGATTCAAATCCCATTACTCAGTCCACATAGCCCTGAGGTCATCCTGCAAAGTGCATATCAAAAAGTACAAAGTTAGGGTGACAAAGTTTGACAGTGATGTTATACAAGTCACACTTGAAAGGTCATAGTAAGCATACCTATGCTGAAAGAAAAGCATCAAATTCTTGGTGTACACATTTAGTTTTATTGTAACAAAGTAACTTGTACACTTTTAACATTTAAAACTGAGCATCATCTTTCCTTGCCAGTGAAACAAAAAGAAAATTTAAAAATAAACAGGAACAAAATTACAATAGAGAATGTCAATTCCAAATAAGATCCTACTGGTTCTGCTGATTCTCCCATTGAGTGGCAGGGCTCAATTCATCATTAGGAGATAATTTGTTTTAAAAGTGTCATCTTAAACCGCAAGTATGTCTGTCAAATATCACAATTAAACATGCCAAAGGAGAAGTCATGCTGTCAAAATGCCCACTTAACCCACCCAAACATCTCAAACACCCTTTGCTGATCTTCCATAACCACATTTTTATACTTTTTTTTTTCTTTTTTTAAACAAGAGAAAGTAGACAGACACATGTTGGTAAAGGCTAGCTGTCCATATTCACATAGAGACACAGTGTACTCTCTGAGCCCAATACATAGAGAAAGGAGGAAAAAAGCTAGAATTCTATGCACTACTACACAGGGGCCTGGCACCCTCCAGCTTCCAGCAAAGCAAAGGGAGCAGGTTTTTCTATTTTCCCACGGAGCTCGGTGTTGTTCATTCCATAGAGTTTTTGTTCAGACAGGAAGGGATAAAAATGAATTTCAAACAGAAAGGGGTAGCGACTCTTTTCCCATTGGATTCTGCTCAAGGTATTTCCCCCCAAATAGGTTGAGAACCATGGTGTAGAGAAAAGAGACCTCAAGAACAGGGCAACTGAGTACAAAAGGAAAAAAAATTAAAAAGACTGCAACTTGTTCCCAGGGACTGGAGAAAATTTTAAAAAAGGAAGATTGAAATCCATCAGTGTTCTATTAGTAATCTTCTCCTTCATCCTCCTCTCCATCCTCCCCTTCATCATCATTTTCATCTTCTTCACTTTCATCTTCATCTCCTTCTTCATCAATATCTTCTAATCCTTCCTCCTCTTCATCATCATCATCTCCTTCTTCCCCTTCTTCATCATCCATGTCGGGAACCAAGTAGTACTATAATTGGTTTGGTCAAATATCATCTTTGAAGACGTCTAACTCATCGGCACCTGCATCAGAATGGTCAGTAAACCAGGTAAAGAAGCTCTCTGTCACTGATGGACATTTGGGTTGATTCCAAGTCTTTGCTATTGTGAATAGTGGATTAAGAAAATGTGGCACATATACACCATGGAATACTATGCAGCCATAAAAAAGGATGAGTTTGTGCCCTTTGTAGGGACATGGATGCAGCTGGAAACCATCATTCTCAGCAAACTATCGCAAGAACAGGAAACCAAACACCACATGTTCTCACTCATAGGTGGGAACTGAACAATGAGATCACTTGGACTCGGGAAGGGGAACATCACACACCGGGGCCTATCACGGGGAGGGGGAAGAAGGGAGGGATTGCATTGGGAGTTATACCTGATGTAAATGACTAGTTGATGGGTGCTGACGAGATGATGAGTGCAGCACGCCAACATGGCACAGGTATACATATGTAACAAACCTGCACGTTATCCACATGTACCCTAGAACTTAAAGTATAATAATTTAAAAAAAAAAAAAAGACGTTCTCTGGTTCCTCATGCTGCCTCTTCCTGCTGGCTTTATTCTGTGTTTGTCTTGAACATTTCATCAAATCCTTTCCAGATTTCCATTTGATTTCAGTGGACTTAAAAGATGAATCACCACTCTCATGCAGATGAAATTCTTTGGAGAGAACTTTATTTTCAAAGTAAGGATTTTCATCAAAATAAAAATCTATTCTCTAACCTGATTTAATATCTTCAAATTCTGTCACTTCAACTCTGGTCAAATAATGCAGTGTCTCTTCGTCCTCCTCCCCAAGTAGTGTAGATATTTGTGGATGGTTGACAAATGTTGTTACCCCAAAATTTGTGATTTTGGTGATAAATTCTGACCCCTTCTGAAAAAATGATTGGCGGAGTTTCTTATATTTCTGCTCTACATTCATAATCTCCTCACTGGCTTGTTCATTAAGTCTGTCTATTTCATTTTGTACTTCATCGATGTGTTCAATGCCTTCTTGCTGTTCTTTTTCTTCCTTCTTCGGCAAGCCTGCAGAGGCCGATGTCTCCTCCGGTCCCAGAGCAGGAGGTGGTCTTAATTTCTTCTTTTGAGGTGAGAGTGGAGATTGGCATTTGGACTCCATGCTGCTAGGGAAGTCCAAGAACCAGACCACAAGTCTCTTCACTCATCCGGAAGCAGGCAGAAGACTCTGTTTTGCTTTGTTTTGTTTCACATTTGGATATCGAATGGTATCAGCACCATTTTTTTAAACACTTTTTTTTTTTCACTGAATTGATGTTGCACCTTGGTAAAAGATGGATCTTCAAGAGACTGAGAAGATAAGCCACAGACTGAGAGAAAATATTTGCAAAACACATATCTGATGAAGCACTGATATCTAAAATACAAAAAAGAACTCTTAAAATTATACAGTAATAAAATGAACAACTTGATTAAAAAATGGGCAAAAGACTTGAACGGACACCACATCAAAAAATATATAAATTTGGCAAATAAGCATATGAAAAGATGCTCAACTATCGTAGGTCATTAAGGAGTTGCAAATTAAAACGACAATGAGATACCACTTTGCATGCATTAGAATGGCCAACATCCAAAACAATGACAATGTCAAATGTTGGTAAGAAAGTGAAGCAATGGGAACTCTCTTTCATTGCTGTCAGGAATACAAAATGATACAGCCACTTTGAAAGACAGATTGACATTCTTACAAAACTAAATATTCTCTTAATCATATGATCCAGCAATTATGCTGTTTTATGTTTACCCAAATGAATTGAAATATATGGCTACACAAAAATACCTGTACATAGATGTTTATAGCAGCTTTATTCACAATTGCAAAAACTTGGAATCACCCAAAATGTCCTTCAGTAGGTGAATGTATAAATAAATTGTGGTACATCTACATAATGCAATATCATTCAGTAATGAAAAGAACTGAGTTATCAAGCCATGAAAAAACATGGCAAAAACTTAAATGTATATTATTAAGTGAAAGAAAGACACCACTTTGGAAAGGCTATTTACTGTATGATTCCAACCACATGACATTCTAGAAAAGGCAAAACTATGGAAACAATAAAAGGATTAGTGGTTGCTAGGAAAAAGAGGAGAGGAAGAGATAAATAGGCAGAACATAGAGGAATTTTAGGGGAATGAAACTATTCTGTGTGATACTAAAATACATGATATATGCCATTTAATATTTCTAAAAACCTGTAAAGTGTACCTCAATGTAAATTATGGATTTGAGGTTGTAATTATATGTCAGTATAGATTCATTGATTGTAACAAATGTACCACTCTGGTGCAGGTTGTTGACAGCTGAGGATGTTGTGCCTGTGTGGCAGCACAGTGTCTGTGGGAACTCTCTGTGTTTTTTGAGACAGAATCTCACTCTGTTGCCCAGGAAGGAATGAAGTAGTGCAATCTTCACTCACTGCAGCCTCGACCTCCTGGGCTCAGGTGATCCTTCCACCTCAGCCTCCCGGTAGTTAGTAATACATATGTGTGCCACCATGCTCCGCTATTTTTTTGTATTTTTTGTAGAGACAGGGTTTTGCCATGTTGCCCAGGCTGGTCTTGACCTCCTGAGCTCAAGCAATCTGCCCACCTAAGCATCTCAAAGTACTGGGATTACAGGCATGAGCCACCGCGCCTGGCTGAGTGTTGTTCTTTTAAAAAGTTGTTTTGATTATTTTAGGTCTTTTGCATTTTCATTCAAATTTCAGAAATAATTTGTCAACTTCTTGGACAACAACTTATTTTCTTGGATTTTAATCAAAAGTGCATTGAATCTACACATCAATATGAAGAAAATCTTAACAACAAGACTTCTTATGCATGAACATGGGTGTTTCTCTATTTATTTTGTTCTTGTTTAATGTATCTCAGAAATCTTTTTTAGTTTTTATTTTTCACATCTAGTATGTCTTTTGTTAGATTTATTTCTCACATTTCATGTGTTTTTAGTGCTATTGCCAATGATATTTTTTAGAAATTTTAATTTCAAACTGTTTATTGATAGCAGAGGTATAATTGATTTTCGTATGCCAACTTTGTATCCTACAACGTTATTAAGCTCACTTAGTTCTGGTAGAGTATTTTGAGATTTTCTATGTAGACATTCATAATGTCTATGAATTAAGATAATTTCACTGCTTTTCTAATATAGCCTAGTTTTCTTGCCTTATTATCTTGAATAGAATCTCCAACAAAATATTGATAACAGACTGTGAGAGCAAAATTCTAGCCTTATGTCGGATCTTATGGGGGAAGCATTCAGTCTTTTACCACTAAGTGTAATCTTAGTGCTAGGCTTTGTGTGTGTGTGTGTGTGTGTGTGTGTGTGTGTGTGTGTGTGAGAGAGAGAGAGAGCTCATTCCTAATTTGCTGAGCATTTTTTTCTAGCATAGATTTCGGATATTGTACAGTGCTTCTTTTGTCTTTATTGAGATAACAACTTAGTCTTTCTTTTTGTCTTTGTCAGTACAATGAATTACATTTCATTGAATTAGGACTAATCAGGTTATCTATTTCTACTTGAGTGATTTTCTTGAAGTTTATCTTTCAAGAAATTTTTCATTTTCACATAAGTAGTCAAATTTTTCTTTTTAATATCTAATAGAGCCTACGGTGAAGCCATGCCTCTTCTTGCTAGTATTGGTAATATGGGGCCTTCTATCTTTACTATCAATGATATTGATCTTCTTGAAGAATCAGTTTGGTTCGATTGACTTTGTCTATTGTTTTTCTGTTATCTATTCCATTAATTTCTGTTCTCTAGTTTCTTAATATGGAAGCAAAGGGACAATTATTTGAGGCCTTTCTTCTCTTCCAATATATGTGTTTGGTGCTATACATTTCCCCCCTACATACTACTTTAGCATAATTCAACACATTTTGATAGGTTGCATTTCCATTTTAATGTAGCTCATAATGCTTTCTAATTCCCCAGATGGTTTTAATTGACCTATGTGTTACTTAGAAGTATGTTATTTAGTTTCTGAATAGCTATGGTTTTTTTTGTTTCCAGAAATCTTACTGTTACTGTTTTCTAATTTAATCCCAGTCTGGTCAGAGAACATACTTTATATGACTTGAATCCTCTTAAATTTATTGAGAAATGTCTTACGGCCCAGAATATGGCGTATCTTGGTAAATTTTCTGTGTGTACTAGACAAGAATATGTATTCTGCTGTCCTTGAGTGAAGTGTTCTACAAATGTCAATTGCTTGATACCTCTTTTGCCAGCTCAGATGTGCTGCTAAAGTTTAAGTTGGTTTATCTTTATTCTGGAAATACCTACTATTTTGCTGGGTTTACTACTTGTGGTAGTTTCAAAGGTATGTCCACAAATTCTTGATACTCCTTGTTTTAAAGGGTGCAACTTAATTTCCTCCTCTTGAGAGCATCTTGGAATTAGTGACTAGTTTCTAGTGACTAAACTGTGGCAGAAGTGATGGTATGCCTCATCTAGATTAGGGTACAAAAAGAGTGCAGTTTCTTTCTTGAATGTAATCTTTCTCATTCTCTCTTAAATCACATACTCCTGTGGAATCTAGCTACTATGTTGTAAAACAGCCTCAGGGAGAGGGAAATCGGCTGTCATGTGGTGAAATCATTCAGGCCAACTACCAAAAGGCCCAACATGAGGAAATATGGAAACATACCCTCCTCCATTCAACCCCAACTGACAGTTTGACTGCAACCTCATCGGAGACCCTGGAGCCAGAACCACCCTAAGAAGCTACCATGATCCACAGAAATTATGAGGCAGTAAATCTTTATTTTCTTAAGTCACTGAGTTTGGAGTAATTTGTTATATGGCAATAGATAATTAATACACTCCTTCATCCACTATGCCCTTAGAGATTACATTGCTTGGGGGTCTTGCCTTACCTTGGAAGGAGTTTTCTCTCTTTTGATATTAGTTCATATGGATTTCATTGCATTGTCAAATCATTGATTTTAAAAAATGCATTTATGATGTTATCTTATTGTTAAGGTTGAATAGGACAAGGAATATAAGGAATAAAAACTGACCTGAGAATTCTCTAGTAACCTTTTATTTCCTAACTGTAAGCAGAATTTTCTTTGCCTCATGTTTGAATAACTTCAATTTTTCTGAATGAGTCCTTAATAGGCAACTACTCTAGAAGAAGATAAAGGCTAAAAGCCAGAGTTGTTTTCCTCGTTTCTTTGTTTATATCTGAGATCTGGCACTGATAGACCCTTTCACTGTTCTTATTGTTCCCTATTATATCACCATGGTATCACAACACAGCTGGTGAAGACTCCTCTAATACGGGGCAATTTTGACTACACATCTTTACAGGCTTTATCTCCTACTATCACAGAATATGTAGTTTGTGGTGGTTTCCCCTTTTTCTACACATAACTAAACTCTGTATGGCTTTGAGGAGTAGAAGTGGAAATATTTAGAATTAATTTTCCACCTCACTCTACCAGATTCTAAAGCTCACTACAATCACATTTGTCAACATGATACTATTTACATTTTTTTAAATCAAGCTCACCAGTGAACTTAATATTACTAAATCTAAGGCTATTTGTTATCCCTTATCTTCCTTGACCTATCATTAGCACTTAATACAGTTGATTAACTACACTTTCTTACACTTTATTTGTTAGCTTTTAGGACACCACATGAACATTCATGATTTTTTCCTCCTATCTCACTGGCTACTCCTTCTCAGTCTTGTTTGCTGGTTCTTCCTCATCTCTCTCACATGTTATTAGTGGATTGCTCCATAAATCAGTACTCAGAATTCTTTTTATTTTATTTTATTTTATTTTATTTTGAGATGGAGTCTTGCTCTGTCGCCCAGGCTGGAGTTCAGTGGCCGGATCTCAGCTCACTGCAAGCTCCGCCTCCCGGGTTTACGCCATTCTCTTGTCTCAGCCTTCCGAGTAACTGGGACTACAGGCGCCCGCCACCTCGCCCGGCTAGTTTTTTGTATTTTTTAGTAGAGACGGGGTTTCACCGTGTTAGCCAGGATGGTCTCGATCTCCTGACCTCGTGATCCGCCCGTCTCGGCCTCCCAAAGTGCTGGGATTACAGGCTTGAGTCACCGCGCCCGGCCTCATTTTTTTTTATAATAAAAAAGCTTTTGATGATCTTATTCAAAGATATCTACACATCAATCTATCTATCAATTATCTATCTATCTACCTAATTTACTATTTCTTAATCGTGCTTTTGCAGCTCAGTCTGCTTTGACGAACTTTAGAGCTGTATGAATTACTGCCCACTTGATACTTCTTAGCTTTTCAGTTGATACCTAAATATTAATATGTCCAAATCTGAACTCCCAGTTTCCCCTCCCCATGCCCTGATCTTAAACTTGCTTTTCAGTCTTTCCCATCAAATTAAATGGCAAATGCTTCCTTATGTAGTTGACTAGGACCAAACACTTGATATCCTGAGTCCTCTCTTTTCTTTTTTCCTACATCCAAATCTTAGAAAATCCAGTTGCTTCTACCTTTAAAAATATATGACCACTTCTGATCACTTCACAAAAATCTGACCACTTTTTACCACCTTCACTGCTACATGTCGAATACAAGTCCTTATCGTCTCTCACCTGGATTATTGAAATAACCTTCCAAATAGTCTACTTGCTGCTATCCTTATCCCCTTATTGTCTATTCTCAAAAAGAATCCAGAGTGATTCTATTAAAATGTACATGAAATTTGGTCATAACTGTGTCAAAACCTTCCAATCGTTTGTATTTCAGAGTAAAAGCCAAAGAATGTTATAATAGGCCACAGGGCCCTACATAATCTGAATCTCTATTAATTTACTAGCTTTATCTCCAATAATTTTCCTCTCATTTTCTCACATTAGTGTAACCACCCAATGGGGTCACAGTGCCCGCTGACTAGACAGAGCTGATTTTTCAAGACAGGGAAATTGCAATGAAGAAAGAGTAATTCATGCAGAGCCGGTTGTGTGGGAGACCGGAGTTTTATTACATAAATCACTCTCCTTGAGAATTTGGGGACCAGAGTTTTTAAAGATAATTTGGAGGCTAGGGGCTTGGGAAGTGGGGAATATTGAGGAGATCGAATCATAGGGGGTCGAAGTGAGTTTTTCTTCTGTTCCTGGGTGGGATGGCAGAACTGGTTGAGCCAGATTACTGATCTGGGTTGTGTCAGTAGATCCATTGAGCGCAGGGTCTGCAAAATATCTCAAGCACTGATCTGAGGTTTTACAATAGTGTTGTTATTCCCAGGAGCAATTTGGGAAGGTTCAGACTCTTGAAGTCAGACACCGCATGACTCCTAAACCATAATTTCTAATCATGTAGCTAATTTGTTGGTCCTGCAAAGGCAGACTGGTCCCCGGGCAAGAAGAGTGTCTTTTCAGAAAAGGGCTATTATAAATTTTATTTCAGAGTCAAACCATGAAATAAATTCCTTCCCAAAGTTAGTTTGGTCTACGCCCAGGAATGAAGGACAGCTTAAAGGTTAGAAGCAAGGTGGAGTCAGGAGTGATCTCATTTACTATCATAATTTCCTGTTATAATTTTTGCAAAGGCAGTTTTATTATTAGCCTTTGACATTTTGCTCCCTTGGCCTAGAGTGCCCTTACCCCAGACATCTGCATGGCTAGTTTCTTCATTTATTTAAGAATTTCCTCAGACGTGGCTGGCAAGATGGCCAAACAGGAACAGCTCCAGTCTGCAGCTCCCAGTGAGATCAGTGCAGAAGACGGGTGATTTCTGCATTTCCAAATGAGGTACCCAGCTCATCTCACTGGGACTGGTTAAACAGTGGGTGGGTTAAAATAGCAGGCCTGAGGCTGCTATCCTTAGAAAAGCCTGTTGCAAGGTTGGGCCTTGGCTGTGTATCTGGTTCCACAGTATCTAGGCTTTGCTGCTGCTGAAAGAAAGTCACTGCCTTTTCTTTTTTCTTTTTTTCTTTTTTTTATTTCTGAATTTACAGATCTTTATTGCCTGGACCTGACTGTAAGATGAAATATCACTATGTCTGCTGTTAGCTGTTTCAGTCCCAGCACCAGCTGTGCCAAACTAAAATCTGGTGAAATCTCTCTACTCAATGGAAAGAATTCAGACTCTGGGACTGTTTCAGATGCACTGGTTTGTGTGGTCACAAACTATGAAAACATCATGGATGATGGCTCTACTGTCTGGGTCACACACCAGTGCCTACAGGAAAGGGATTTTCCTTTAATGAGTTCATCTCAAAACAAGATACTGATGACCTCTATATTTCCATTACAGAGACTAATTACATTCTTAGCTTGTGATTCTTTGTAAGTTGGAGGAGGGAACACCACAAGAAGGATGACTGCTCCATCCACTCCTGACAGATCTGACTCTGGACCCCTTCTGCGAGATGTCTCACTGCCACTGACTTGTGTTTATCTTTTTAGAATAGTTGTGTTGCAGAACTTTCTTCTTAGTTCAGCTAAAACCGGGTTCTTGTCACACGACCAGGAAAGATTAAGTTTGTGGACACATAGAAGAGTGAGGAGTGAAATTTACTGGGTGAAAAGGAAAAAGGAAAAACAACTCTCAGCAAAGCAAATGCCAACAGGCTCCCACCTCACAGATTGAACACCAGACCACCACACAGGAACTGAAGAGGTCAGCTTCCTACCGTCTGCACAAGGCATGAACTTCCCATGTGGCCACTCCCTTCCTGGTAATAGGAAACGGAGGTGGTTAATTCCACATTCCCAGTTCCAACTCCTGTAGTTATTCTGAGGGCTACTAACAGATGTATGAGTTGCATAGCATGGCGGTGTCGGATAGGGGTATTAACTGGGATTGGTAGGGGCTGGTCTCCTGGGGCAACATTGATTTTTGGACTGAGGAAAAGCAGGGTTCAGGTGCCTGTCCAGTTAGAGGGGAGGCAAATATAAGTTGAGGTACCACACAGGAAAAGTATGCCTTGGCTTGGTAGAGAGAACTGGTTGTGTATGCCAAAAAGATGTACTATTTTGTTATTCTCATGCTTCCATATTCTTAGGGTCCCTGCTGGGGCTGCTGCTGTAAGTGGTTGTAAAGAGGTGTTTGGTTTAGGCTGGGAGGTTTTTTTTTTTCCCCAGTGTAAGAGGAAGCATTTTCTGTTTACTAAGATTGATGTGGGAGTGCTGTTGGATGTTGAGATAAGGAGACAGTCGTGGGTGGTGTGTATAGGGATGGTGTATGGAGAGGGGAGCCAAGGGAAGAGGGATAAATAGGGGAGGTGTTGGCCCTGAATTTTTGTTAAGGAGGTGGGAGGTGTCAAGGGCCTTTATGCGGTTTTGTGAGGGCCTGGTCTGCCTGTTTGCGGAGGAGATGGCAGGTGAGGGAGAGTGTTTGGAGGTATTCTCCTAACGGAGAATTAGAAGGAGGCCTGTTCTGTAAGATGAAAGGGCGTCTATACATTAATTTAAATGGGCTGAGGAAGGACTAGAACTATGGGTAGGAGGAAAGTCCAGGGCCTCTGGACTTCTAGAGTGAGTTTGGTCAACTGAATTTTAAGGATTCCATTTGCCCTTTTGACTTTTCCTGATGATTGGGGTCGATATAGGATACGGAGGTGTCACTGGATGCCAAGGGACTGGGAGACCCCTTGGGTGATTTGGGAAATAAAGCCAGGGCCATTGTCTGATTGAATGGAGCGAGGGAGACTAAACCTAAGGATGACTTCTGTGAAAGGATCTGGGAGACTACTGCGGCTTTTTTGAAGAGGTAGGAAATGCCTCCACCCACCCAGAGAAGGTGTTTATAAGAGTGAGAAGGAATTTTGTTTTTTTGACAGGAAGCATGTGGGTGAAGTCTATTTGCCACTCTTCCCCTAGGAGTGTTCCTCTTAGCTGGTGTGTAGGAATAGATGGAGAGTGGAGGGCTCTTTGAAAGGAGGTGACAGAGTATATATGACAGTTTGAAGTTATGTTTTTTAGTGAGGTAAATAGGTGAGGGGAGAAGAAATATGGACAGAGGAGGAGATACAGGGGACGTGCACCAATATGGAAGGATTGGTGGAGAGATGTCAGGATTTTGTCGGTTTGGCCCTGGGGAAGGACTAGCTTCTGGTCCTTAACTATCCAGTCCCCCTGGAGGAAGGCTCCTTATTGTAGTAATAAGGTCTTTTCAGTGGGAGAGTATTGAGTTTGGATTGCAGGGGTAATGAGGAGGAGGGAGGCAGGAGTGGAAGAAAGGGAGGCCTTTTTTGCTGCCTCATTGGCCTTTCTGTTCCCTCTTGAGATTAATCTGTTCCCTCTTTGGCCTTTCTGTCCCTGTTTGATGTCCCTGACAGTGTATAGCTCCTGCCTTAATTGGGAGATATGCAGCCTGAAGGAGTTGGTAAATAAGGGGGCCGTTAGTGATAGGGGTCCCTTTGGCAGTGAGGAATCCCCTCTCTTGCCAGTTGATGGTGTGGGAATGAAGAATGTGATATGCATATTTGGAGTCTGTGTAAATGTTGACTCATTTGCCTTTGGAAAGGGTTAGGACTCTGGTGAGAGCTATGAGTTCTGCTTTTTGAGAGGAGGTTTCTGGAGGTAGGGGCTTAGCTTCAATTACTTCGTCAAGGGAAACAACTCTTACCCAGCAATTCTGGGGGAGTCAGTGGGTCTGGAAGAGGAACCATCTATAAATAGTTGGTCTCTGGGGTCGGTGAGAGGCTCAGAGGAAGTGTTTGGAAATTGTGGCTGCAGGTGATGTAAGATGTCTGTGCAAGAATGAGTAGGAGAGGTAGGGGATACGGGGAGTAAGGATGTTGGGTTGAGGGGAGCACTTTTGGCAAGACTGAATTCAGGATTTTCGATAAAGAAGGCATGGAATAATCGAATCCGTGAAGGAGGAAGGGAGCCTAATGCTTGGGAGGAGAGGAAATCCTGTAGATTATGAGGACTGTAGACAGTGTTATTTTGACTGAATGTTAGTTTCCTGTTTTTTTTTTTTTTTTTTTTTTTTTAGAGCTAAAGTGGCTGCTGTTGCTAGCACTCTAAGACAGGTTGGCCATCCTCTGACTGTGTTTTCTAATTGTTTAGAGAGGTAGGCTACAGGTGCAAAGGAAGGAGGGTCTTCTTTCTGTTGCCCTAAGATACTGAGGGCTATTCCTTGACTTTCGGCAGTATAGAGAGTGAAAGTTTGGGAGATACTAGGTAAGGACAGAGCTGGTGTAGTGACGAGCAGTTTGGAGTTCGCGGAGCTGGGGAGTATTATGTGAGGAGTTTAGGGGTTAATTGAGAGGGCCTTTTGTCGCTTCGTAGAGTGAGGGAGCTAGGAGGGCAAAGTTGGGAATCTCTATTCTAAATAAGCCTGCTAGTCCTAGAAGGAAAGGACTTTGCTTTTGGAGGCGGCTTAGTGCCACTCAGGTGGGGGTCATAGCCTGGGCCCCAGGAGGAAGTTGAATTCCTAAGTAGGTCACCATGGAGGTGGAGAGTAGTGTGGATTTTTGAAAGGATGTTTCTGCCTAGGAGTGGAGTTGGACATGAGGGCAGGACTAAGAAAGAGTGAGTGAAGGAAAAGGTGTGCAGGGAGCAGAAGAGTGGAGGGATGGCTCGGGATTTGGAGACTTGACCATCAATTCCAACAACAGAGACCCAGGGGGACTTGGTGGGTCCTGAAAAATTAGGTAAAGCCGAGTAGGTTGTCCTGGTATTAATTTAAACAAAAACAAAAACAAAAAAACCTATTGGCCTACCTGCCACCATCAGGGTTACACTTGGCTCAGATGAAGAGATGGTAGTTGCTGGCGTGTCTGCTCCAGGGCCCCATCAGTCTTCAGCAACAAGGCCCATGAGATCTGAGTAGGAGATTTTGGCCGGCTCAGGAAGGGATGGGGGCGGTCCTTGCGGGGGCCACTCACAGTCCGACTTCCAGTGGGGTCCTCTGCAGGGGGGGAACAGCCTGGTGGGCTTATCTGGGTTAGAGCATTGTCAGGACTAGTGGCCTTCACTGCCACACTTGAAACAGGCACCACGTGGAAGTGGATTGCTAGGAGGCTTCTGTGTGGAGCTGTGGCCCTGTTGGCCTGCAGGGCCCCTGATGGCAGAAGCAAGCATTTGAAACTGCCTGTTTTTGCCTTTCTTTCCTCATCACCATTGTTAAAGACTTCGAAAGCTAAATTAAGAAGGTCTCATTGTGGGGTTTGAGGGCGTCTTCAAGCTTCTGAATCTTGTGCCGAATATTGGGTGTGGATTGGGAGATAAAATGGGTATTAAGAACAATAGTTCCTTCCTGGGAGGCAGGGTCAATGCGGGTATATTTTTGGAAAGCCTCTGTAAAGCAGGAAAGGAATTGAGCAAGATTTTCATCTGGTTTTGAGAAATTTCTTTAAGTTTTTCAAAATTTATAGCCTTATGGGCAGCTTTGTTAAGGCCTGCAATGAGGCAAGTAATTATAAGGTTATGGGATGCTCAGCTGGGGTTTGTGGGTTGGCACTCCCAGGAAGGCTTTTCCCAGGGAACAACAGTGGTTTCTACAGGCTTAGTAGGATCTTGCCAACGAGGATTATTGGCATGTGCCTGTGCTGGGAGCCACACTCTTTTATTCTCTTCTGGAAGGAGGATAGAAGAGAGGATAATGTAGAGATCATGCCAAGTGAGTTCATTAGATTGGGTAAGATATTCAAATTCTTTGATATAAGTATTGGGATTGGAGGAGAAGGACCTGAGACATTTCTCAATTTGGGAGAGATTGGAGAGGGAAAAAGGGACATAGACACGGACGATCCCTTGGCTCCTGCTACTTCCTGGAGAGGAAGCAAGGGAGCTGGTTGCTGAGCATGTTGGGCCCGAGAGCAGGTGAGGGGTGGAGACAAAGAGGACTCAGAGTCAGAAGCAGGGTGGTTGGAGAGAAGCGGGGAGAGGGGTAGAGCTGGAGCGGAGACATACCATGCTCTGGTGGAGGATCATGATGCTGTCAGGGAGGGGGGAAATTGGTGGGGTCGAAGGAAGAGGAGTGGTCAGCTGGGGCTGTGGGGCAGCAGGCGAGTCAGTTTTGGAGTGGGTGAAGAGGATTTAGAAAGTAGAACAGAACTGACAGAGGGAAGGGTGGTTACAGAGTGAAGAAAGCATGAACATAAGGAATCTGAGACCATTTCCCATTGCAATGGCAAAAGTTGTTTGTCTTTAAGTACATTGAAAAAGATAAACCTCTTAGAGTGGATTTCTGAACAAAGGCCGAGAGCATTGAGATTGCGGAGGAGACACCCAAGGTCTTGGAAGGGGTAGACTGGGAGACTCCTATAGTGAATGGAGGAGGGGAAGGTAGGGGAAGAAGAGACTGTTGGTGACAAGGACGGTGGGAGATGGCATCCCCTTTGCCATGGAACTTCTCCGGAATAGAGGAGGTAACCGCCAAGTCAGGCGTCCCTGAAATGGAGGAACCGGAGGCCCAGAGGCCGGAGGAAGCCCTTGGCCCAGTGCTGGGTCTTTTGGAAATGGAGAGACTGAAGGTCAAGGGTTCCGGGGAATGGCAACAGTCTTTCACTGACCCTGACAGAGGCTTTGATGGTGGATGATGTTGCCAGCAATGGGAGAGTCTAGGGGATTCTCTGGGTCTTCAGCAGGTTCGGGGAAGGGGAGATTGGCCGGGAGAGGGGTGATAGGGTAGGGAGGAGGGCAGGGGGGGAGAGAGAGAGAGAGAGAGAGAGAGAGAGAGAGAGTGAGAGTCCCCGCCACAATCTATTGCCTTCCTGGGTTTCGGCACCGGAATGTAAAGTCAGCCGACAGAAAGGACGAGAGAGAGACCCAAGGTCAGGCGAGGAAGTTTATTAACCTGCCGGCTGCTCCATCACAGACAGAGGAGGTAGCCCTGAGTTTAAAAAATGAGGGGTTTATATGGGGGAAGAGAGACCCTGGGGTTGTTCGCTGGTTAATTTTGCCACATATTACCTTGTGACGTTTATTACAGGAGGGTGTAGGTAAAGTTTATGTTTCCCACGACCTCCCACTGTGTGGTCCCAATGGTTTGTAATTGGAGTTTGTTTATTGCAGCAAGGTCTGCTAAGTGGTCTGCTGGCTTCATCACGGTGCCTAGATAAGGGCTTAGAAATGTAAAGAGGCTTAGGGGAAGGGTGGGTACCGAGTAGAGTTGCAGAGCATTAGCGGGAGGCGTGGATAGCACCAAGAAGCTTTCTTGGGGGCAGTTTGTCCCTAACAAAGAGAATCAGCGAATGGCAAAAGTCACACAGATATTAACTTGAAAGTACTCATTCCCTAAGCCAGGATTGAATCTGGCCACCACTGTAAAATGGCAGAGGCTAAACAAAACATTGTCACATGGTTACAGGTCATGCTCCCAAGGATGTAAAACAAGATGGAGGCCTGGAGCAAAGTTTGCTACTGACCATACAGAAAGTCATGCAAAGCACACCAGATTGGCTACAGCTTAAGACCAGCCTCACAAATCCTTTTTCATAATTAAAGCTTTACAGATAACAGAAACAGTGATCCTTATCATTCCTGGCTTAGTAAAACATCTTCTAAAAGAAAAGAAAAAAAAAAAAAAAAGCCCCTCACTTAAAAGTTAACTGCTGACAGGGTAGAGAAAAGGAAAAAAAAGTTTTAAAGTGCAGGGAGGAGCCTTTATTCTTATACAAATGTGTTTCTCCAACAGGGAGAGAAACTTCACTGATTTCTCCCATTGGGCACCTTTGGGTCATGGGCCATGCACCCCAGTCCTGGCCTAGAAGGAGTCGGGGAGCTGCTGTTGATTAATCCAGCCCATGTTCACCTAAAGCCATTGGAGTCGGGGAGCTGCTGTTGATTAATCCAGCCCATGTTCACCTAAAGCCGTTGGGGTGGGGTTGTGTACCATTTACCCTCAGAAGAAGTCTGAGAACAAAAAGTCTTAAAAGCAAAAGGAAAAACAGTTTTTTGATTCACATCTGACTCACCCCTCCTTAAGCCCCACATCTGGATGCCAAAAATGTTGCAGAACTTTCTCTTTAGTTCAGCTAAAACTGGGTTCTTGTCATACAACCAGGAAAGATTATGCTTACAGACACATATAAGGGTGAAGAGTAGAATTTATTGGGTGAAAAGGAAAAAAGGAAAAACAACTCTCAGCAAAGCTAGAGGGAGTCCTGCCAACAGGCTCCCACTCACAGATTGAGCACCAGGCCAACACACAGGAACTGCAGAGGCCAGCCTCCTCCCCTGCTGCATAAGGCATGAACTCCTGTGGCTCCATCCCCTTCCCCCAGTGAGCAGGTGGGCATTATTCAGAGAGAAGCAGTCAGGAAATGGCGTGCTTCATTTGGGACCAGCAGTCTGGTTTTTCAGCCTTCAGGCTATTTTAGGCTTGATGGTGGGGTGTCATCAGGAACCCCTTGGCTGTCTCTTGTCTCTATCAGTTGCAGTTTACAACAATGTACTAATAGCCTGACTTCCTTCACCTTTCTTCTGGTACTCACATTTAAATACAGAAATTTTATTGTTAAATGCAGCTGTTCCAATAAAAGTATTAATCTCTTCTAGGCAGATCATCAGATTAATGATCAGGATAAAAAGGGTGAAAGATTATGTGAGACTATTTTGAAAATGTATGATTTTTGTCCCGCTGAACTCTTGAACATAACTTTTCTTTCTCATTAAATTGTATAAAAAACATTTTTCTATAAAAATGCTTTTGTCTCCTTTGCATACAACATATCATGACAAAAGTCTGTGTAAATGTGGGGAATTATTGAATATGAAATATAAATATCAATGAATGGAACACACTGATGTTGTAACAGCAGAGAAAAAACAAACCCTAACAACTGAGGAGGCATGGGTATCAGGGAGAGCATTAATGATCTTTGCTTTTCAAAAATATTCTTGGAAGCTTTCCTGCCTTCCTGAAGACTCCCAATGCTGGTTTTCCAAACTTCTATGAGCCCTTTGAAGTAAAATTGACTCCTGAGCCTAAGATTATACCTGACAATGCTGATTATGAGACAGTAGGGGGTGGCCTTAGCTCCTGCACTATCCACAAAAAACACTTCCCAGTGTCCTTTATGTTCCTGAGTAGGATAAACTGGTGTCATCGGCAAGCAAAACTACTTGGAATAGTCTTTAGGCAATCATTCTGAAACCAAGGACCAAACTGAATTAATTGGACTAGACTAAAAATGTTAGAGCAAATCCCCCATGGTGATTTTGTCCTGATGAATTCACTGGGGATCCTTTAACCTGTATTGCCTGAATGTATGTTCAGTTTGGCATGTGTTTCTAAGGGTAACATGTGTGCCTTCTGGAATTGTACTTCTTATGTGTGTATCCTGTCTATTATGACACTACTTCAACCTGCAAGGCTTTCAGGTCAGCATGCAAGGCTTACGAGTTAGCCAGAGTTATTCTGCATCTCAATTGTTGATAGAGCCAGAAATAAAGGTTGATGTGGAAACTTGAGGACACAATCCAACTTTCTAAGGTAGACCTTTCTGGCTAATGACTTTTGTTTTTACTGGCTAAATTAAGAAAACCTAAAGGGCATAAACTGAGACCAATACTGCAGTTTGGTATCATTATGCTGTGTGGGGTCCTACTACTACTAACTTTCCTGTAAAGATGCCTTGACTAAGGGCCAATGGGGTGTACTGTGCACAAAAGAGTTAACATAGAAGTTCTCAGAGTTCCATACTTAGAAAGGTCTTGCAAGATTGACCCTTGGCTGCTGTCTAGAAACTCAGATTTGGGAAAAATTCCCAACATTCCCGAAACTCATAAGAGTGGCTCACTCTACCTAACCTGTTTATACAAATGAAGTGGTTTATGTTAAACATCTGCTTTCCTTCTGAAAGTCTATGATTTTGGTATATGCTAGGCAGAAGGTACTTGCATTGCCAGCCTCCAGTAAAAACTCTGGTAATTGGGGATATTGAATTCTGGAATGACAGTGTGAAGAGCTACATGGACCTACTCTCCAGTGAATTCTGTAAAAATTATTTTAAAGAATCAACTATTTAATGTCTCTGAAAATGGTCCTAAAAGCATAAAACAAATGAAGAAACATATTCAGAAAATCTACTAAAATTCATTGAGGAAAGAGCGTCTATGGTATTTGATACAAGAGTTCTCCTTTACCCCTCTCTCATAATTCAGGAAGATGGAGGAAACTACATTGTAGACAGACAAAGTGTTGCAGTCTTCCTGCTCCTTAGCTCAGAGAGGTCTGAGTTCTTGTCCCATAATCAAGAAGAATTAGGCACATTGACATCAGAGAGTGAGTAGGGCTGAGTAGAATTTATTAAGCAGAAGGAAAGCTCTCAGCAAACAGAGGGATTCTGAAACCAGGTTATCATTTCACAGTTGAATATAAAGTAATTTATATAAAAGCTGATAGAACTGGGTTTCTTATTTGCTTAAGGTGTAAATTCCTGGTGGCTCTACCCCATCTTTCCAGGGCACATGTGGGCCTTTAGCCTGAGTCACTCAATACTGATTTATTTTCTTTACTGCACATTTGTCAAGGGATGGAATTTTCCACTTCTGGCATGTTTAGGCAAGTCTCCTGCATAACTTCCGTTATCTGTGTAACTGTGGACAACCTTAGGCAAGCCCCCTGTGCAAGTTTCCTTACCTGCACAAAACATCTAGTGTAAGCCCTTGTGGTATGTGTGGATTAGGCAATGACCTGGGTGGGTGGGACGTTCTCTTGGGACCCTTCCTTTACTGTCTGCCTAAAGCAAGCTGGCTAACTCCTCTCAATAGCTAAGAGCACAGGGTTCCCTTTCCCTAGAGCTCTCAGTTAGGGGACTTCTTTCTCTGGAGTAGCAGGACATCAGCACTTCTTATCCTGCCCCCAGCTTCATGTTGCTGAGGCTAAGTGTTGGGAGAGTGTGGCCAAAAGTTGAGGCTCATTTCTTCTTGCCAATCCCCACTCATGGAATGGAGGCTCTAAATTGGATGTGGTAATGCTTAGAATACTGAGGCCCCAATTACTTTTTCTCCAGCTCATAAGGCAGTGGTCTCAAGCTAGGAGAAGTGAGTCAAGGAGACCTAAGGCTACCCTCACCTCCACTGAGCACTCAGCTCCTAGAGTAGGAGTATCACTCAAAGATAAGTGTGCCATTGTCCCCAACTCCAGCTCCAGATATGTCTCAGAGATTTTGCCTGGTGGAAGAAGCAGGCCATAAAACAGATAGATCCTTTTCTCTTCCCAAATAAACTTACTTTATTTGTAATAGTGAAGTTGAAGACTAAGGATGCTGCTATGGTTTGAATGTTTGTGTCCCTTCCAAAATTTATATTAAAACTTAATCCCTAATATAACAGTAATAAGAGGTAATACCTTTAGGAAGTAATTAGGCCATGAAAGTTCTCCCCTCATAGATGGCATTAGTGACCTTATACAAGGGCTGGAGGCAACTAGTAAGGCACCATTTTTGCCCTTCTGCCTTCTGCCGTGTGAGGACACAGTGCTCACCCTATCCAGAGGATATATCTTTGTTCTCCTTTCTTATCTCAGATTCTCTAAAAGACATAAACTTGTATAAAATAATAATTATAACAATGTATTAATGGGTTTTTAACATTAACACAATGTATACATATATGAAAACCACTAATACCATAAAATAGAAAAATATAATACAGTAATATAGAAGTAACATTTCTATATCTCATTGGAATTAAGCTGCCATGAATCTGAAGATCATTCTGATAAGTTAAAATGTGCATAGTAAGCTGTAGGGCAGCTACTAAGGAAATAAAAATAAATTACAAAAAGGTTGTGATAAATAATTAAATGTTTCATTAGAAAATATTCACTTAATGCAAAGGAAAGCAGTAAAGAAGAAATAGAGGATAAAAAAGACATGAAACAAATTGGAAATAAAAAAGTAAAATGGCATACTTAAATCTTACTATAACAGTAATAACATTAAATGTGAATGGATTAAACAATCCAGTCAAGAGCAGAGATTGTCAGATGGCATAACAAAATAAGAGTCACCTATATGCCACCTAGACAATTCACAGTATAGATTTCAAAATACAAAATGATTGAATGTAAAAGGATGTAAAAATATAAATCATACAAACAGCAGCCACAGAAAGTTTAAGTGACTATACTAATATTAAACACAGAGGACTTTAAAACACACACTATAGCTGATGGGGAACATTTTATAATGATAAAACATTGAACCCACCACGGGGATAGTACAATTATAAGTATACATATATTTGATAGGAAAGTACCAAAATACATGAATCAAAACTTGACAGAAATGGACAAGGAGAGTTGGGCATTTCAATACCCCATATTCAATAATGGATATAACAATTAGACAAAAGATCAAAAAATAAATAGAAAACCAGTTAGACTTAAGAGACACCAACAAAACATTCTGCTAAGCAACAAATAAATTATTATTAAATCTACATGGAACATTCTCCAGTATAGACTATATGATAGAGCATAAGAAACAAATATATTTAAAAAGGTTAAAAATAATGTAAGCTATGTTCTCCAAGTAGAATGGAAAGAAACAAGAAATCAACAGTGGAAAAAAAGTGGAAAATCCACAAATATGTAGAAATTAAACAACACACTCTTAAACAACCAAGAGTCAAAGACAAATTAAAAGAAAAATTTTGAAAGATTTTGAGACAAAAGAAAGTGAAAATACAGCATACAAATATCTATGGGATGCAGTAAAAACAGTGATCACAGGAAAATGTATAGTTGTTGATACTTACATTATATAGAAAGAAAGATTCCAAACCAATAACATCACCTTATTCCTCAAAGAATTAGGAAAAGAACAAGTTAAATTCAAAGCTAGAAGATGGAAGAAATAATAAAGATTAGGGGAGAGAAAGTTGAGCAGAGAATGAAAAAAACAATACAGAGAATCTATGAAACCAAAAGTTTCCTCTTTGAAAAAAATCAATGAAATTGGCAAGTCTTTAGCTAGACTGACTAGGAAAAGAGAGAAGACTCAAATTACTAAAAATAGAAATGAAAATGGGGCATTACTCTAGTGCTTACAGAATAAAAAGGATTATAGAAAAACATTATGAACACTTGTGCATTAACAAATTAGATAATGTAGATGAAATGAACAAATTTCTAGAAAGCAACTATCAAAACTTGCTCAAGAAGAAATAGAGAATTTGAACAGACCTATAATTGAAGAGGTTGAGTCAGTAATCAAGAATATCCAGGCTGGGTGTGGTGGCTCACACCTGTAATCCCAGCACTTTGGGAGGCCAAGGTGGATGGATCACTTGAGTCCAGGTGTTGGAGACCAGCCTGGGCAAAATGGAAAAATCTCATCTCTACAAAATTATATTTATAAATAGCTGGGTGTAGTGGTATACACCCATAGTCCAAGCTACTTAGGTGGGTGAGGTGAGAGGATTGCTTGAGGCTGGGAGGCAGAGGTTGCAGTGAGCCAAGATCATGACATTGCACTGCAGCCTGGGTGACAGAGTGAGACCTGTTTAAAAAAAAAAAAAAAAAAAAAAAAAGGAAGAGCACAGGACAAGATGATTTCAATAGTGAGGTCTAACAAACATTAAAAGAAGAATTAGCACCAATTATTCTCCTAAAATATAAGAGAACACTTTCTAATATATACTATGAAGTCAGAATTACCCTGATTCCAAAGCCACATAAAGATACCACAATAAAAGAATAGACCAATATCTCTTGTGAAAACAGATGCAAAAACCCTCAACACAATACTAGCAAACTTAATTCAGCAACATATTAAGAGGATTACACATCATGACTGGGATTTATCCCCAAAATGCAAGGTTTGTTTAACATGCAAAAATCAATTAATGTAATACACTATATTAATAGAATAAAAAACAAAACCACAAGGTCATATCAATACATGCAGAAAAAAGTCTGATGACATTCTACACCCTTTTATGATAAAGACACCTAACAAACTAGAAACAGAAAACTCTCTGATAAAGGAAGACTATAAAAAACTCATAACATAAATCATGTTTAATGGTGAAATACTGGATTTTTTCCCCTAAGAAATGAAACAAGGATAGCTGCTTTCTCACTTCTATTTAACATTGTAATGGAACTTCTAACCAGAGAAATTAGGGAAAGAAAAGAAATAAAAAACATCTAAATTGGAAAGAAAAAAGTATGTTTATTTGCAAATGATATATTCTTATATGCAGAAAATCATAACGAATCTACTAAAAATTATTAGTACTAATACATGTTTGTCAAAGCTCAAGACACAAGATCAATGTTCAAAAATCAATTGCATTTGTGTATGTATGTAATAGATAATAAAAAAATTATATTAAGAAAACAGTTCCATCTAGAATAGCATTAGAAAGAATAAAATGATTTGAGTCAAATTTAACAATGGAAATTCAAATTTACTCTAAAAATTTAAAGACATTGTGGAATGAAATTTAAAAAGATCCATTTTTTTTTTTTTTTTTTTTTTGGTGCAGATTAGAGGTTTTGTTGTGCCTTAGCCACTTGGAAATAGCAAGATAATGTCAGAAGTGATTGAACCAGAGCAACTCCATCTTCAGTAGGGGCTGGGTGAAATGAGGCTGAAACCTACTGGGCTGCATTCTCAGATGGTTAAGGCATTCTAAGTCACAGGATGAGACAGGAGATCAGCACAAGATACAGGTTATAAAGACCTTGTTGATAAAACAAGTTGCAGTAAAGAAGTTGGCGAAAACCCACCAAAACCAAGATGGCTATGAGAGTGACCACTGGTCATCCTCACTATTACACTCCCATCAGCGCCATGACAATTTACAAATGCCATGACAACATCAGGAAGTTACCCTTTATGGTCTAAAACAGGGAGGCATAAAAATTCCACCCTTTGTTTAGCATATAATCAAGAGATAAATAACCACAAAAATGGGCAACCAGCAGCCCTTGGGGCTGCTCTATGGAGTAGCTATTCTTTTATTCCTTTATTTCTTAATAAACTTGCTTTCACTTTACAGATTCACCTTGAATTCTTTCTTGTGTGAGATCCAAGAACCCACTCTTGGGGTTTGAATCTGGATCCCTTTGTGGTGACAATAGTGCATAAAGATCTATTCTGAGAGCTTTAATTCAAGAAGGAAAAATGGAAATCCACCAGAATCATGAAGGACACCCCAGAACCTGGGGGAAGAGTACAATAGCAAACAGCTTTCTTGATGTCATCTGGCTGATTAAAAGAATTTGGTGCAGGGGAACCCTCTCTGCTCCACACCAGGCGGATCTCCAGGCATTTGGAGTACCTGCTTACCTGGATCAGCACTCTGACATTCCCCACTCTTCCTGTGCAGAGACCCTGGTGCATAGAGGCTCTCTCTGCTTTATGCCCAGGCATATCTCCAGGCATTCAAAGCATCCACTCATCTAGTTAAGCAGTCTCAGCTGCCCCACTCTTCTTGGACATAGATTATGGTGCTGTGAGACCCTCTGCTACAGGCTTAAGCAGATGAGCACCTGCTTGCCTTGTTCAGCCGCCTGAGTTTCCCCACACCTCTTGTGCAGAGATCTTGGTGCAGGGATGCGCTCTCTGCTCCACACCCACCCATATTTCCAGGCATGTGAATCACCCAATCTCACGGATTAGGAGTTTAGGCCACCTCTGATTCTCATGCAGAGAACTTGTCACTGAGGATGTTCCCTAGCTTCACATCTAGGTACACCCCTCAGTGCTGCCCACTAAATGCTCCTTCAGAAGAGGTCTTTGTGTCGACCACTGGGTGATCTGTAGGCAGATCTGCCTAGTCTGGCCCTACTCATTGTGGCCACAAGCCCCCTGGGGCTGAGCAGGAAGCTGAGACTTCTGTATATTCGCTAAATAAGCTCATTACCCAAGGCAACAGAGAGTATCTGCCAGTAAACAAAGATCAAGCATATAGTCCGCCATGTAGGCCACAGCTAGCTCTTACCCATGAGTGCCATCTACTGGCTCGTAGGTTAAACTGCACAGCCTAAAATAAAACTCGCGGAAAGAAGTGCGTAGGACTAAGAGAAACAAAGCCAAAAGACTACCCAGTATTCTCTACAGTCGCACAGAGACAGGTAGAAAGGGGAAAGGAAAGAAAACAAAAAACAAAAAACAAAATTATAGGAAAGGAAAGAAAAAGAAACAAAATTCACCCACACAAAAACAATTACAAAAATTAGAAGTGTCAGCATCTCCAAATGAGAAGGAACCAGCATAAAAAAATCTGGCACCACGAAAAATCCGAAGATAGTGAAGCTACCAAAGGATCACACTAGCCCTCCAGCAATGGTGTCCAGCAAAAATAGAAACTCAGAAGTGACACTTAAAGAATTCATAGCACAATTTGCAAGGAAGTTCAATGTGATCAAAAACAAGGTTGAAAATAAACACAAAGAAAAATCTAAAGTGATCCAGGAAATGAAGGAAGAGATAAACATCTTAAAAAGAAACCAAAAAGAAATTCTAAAATTGAAACATTCACATAAGGAATTTCAAAATAAAATGGGAAGCTTTATCAATAGGCTGCACCAAACAGAAAAAAGACTTCCGGAACTTGAAGACTGGTCTTTTGAACTAATCCAGTCAGAAAAATAAAGAAATCATAATTGTTAACAAATGAACAAAGTTTCCAAGAAATATGGGATTATGTAATATGACTAAATTTAGGAATTATTGGCTTCCTGAGAGAGGAAAACAAGCAAACAACCTGGAAAACATATTAGAGTCATTGAAAAAAATTTCCATAATCTCGTTAGAGAGGTAGACATCCGGATTCAAGAAATACAGAGAACACCTGCACGGGACTATATAAAATGAACATCACCAAGGCATATAGTCATCAGATTGTCCAAGATATATGCTAAAGAAGAAATCTTAAAGGTAGCTGTAGAAAAAGGTCAGAGGACATACGGAGGGAGCCTCAACAGGCTAACAGAAGACTTCTCAGCAAAATCCTTACAAGGTAGGAGAGATTGGAGGCCTATCTTCAGTATCTTTAAAGAAAAGAAATTCCAATCAATAATTTTTTATCCCACCAAACTCAACTTCATAAATGAAGGAGACATAAAATATTTTTCAGACAATCAAGTGCTAAGGGAATTTGTAACCACTACACAAACCATACAAGAGATCCTTGAGAGTTCTAAATATAGAAACAAAATAATAATACCTGTCACCACAAAACACTCCTAATTACATAGCCCACAGATACTATAAAGCAACCACACAATAGACACTATGGAGCAACTAGTCACAAAACCTCACATATTAATATTAATCTTGAATGTAAATGGTCTAAATGTCCCACTTAAAAAGCACAGAGTGGCAATCTGGATAAGAAAAATCAAGACCCATTAATTTGCTGTCTTCAAGAGAACCATCTCACTTGTAACAAAACCCATAGGCCCAAGGTAAAGGGTTGAAGAGTCACACTGCAAATGGAGAACAAAATACAGCAGAAGTTATGATTATACTTAGATAAAACAGACTTTAAATCAGTAATAGTAAAAAAAAAAAAAAAAAAAGGAAAAAGAAGAGCATTACACAATGAAAAATGGTTCAATTCAACAAAAAGGGTTAGCTATCCTAAATATATATGAACCCAACATTGGAGCACTGGGATTCACAAAAAGAAGTACTTCTAGACCTATAAAGAGACTGAAACAGCCGCCTGATAATAGTGGGAGACTTCAACACCCCACTGTAAACATTAGACAGATCACTGAAGCAGAATACTAACAAAAAAAATTCTGGAATTAAATGTGACATTTGGCCAGTTGGAACTAATAAACATCTACAGATTACTCCACCCATCTACCACAGAATTTACATTCCTCTCATCTGTACACAGAACATATCCCAAGATTTACTACATGCTTGGCCATAAAGCAGGTATCAAAAAATTTTTAAAAAATCATATTAAACATACTATTAGAGCACATTGTAATAAAAATATAAGTCAATACCAAGATCTCTCAAAACCACATAATTACATGTAAATTAAGCAATTTGCTCCTGAGTGATTTTGCATTAACCATAAAGTTAATGCATAAATAAATAAATCTCTGAAATAAATAAAAACAAAGTCACAACATACCAAAATCTCTGAATGCAGCAAAAGCCACGTTAAGTCAAAATTTATATTATTAAGTGCTTACCTTAAAAAGTTAGAAAGATCTCAAATTAACAATTTAACATCACACACAAGGGAATTGGGAAAACAGGAACAAATTAACCCGAAAGCTGGCAGAAGTAAAGAAATAACTAAAATCAGGGCAGAGTTGAAAAAATTGAGACCCAAAAATCCAAACACTCAATGCAACCAAAAGTTAAATTTTTGAAAGGAAAAAAAGATTGATTGATAGACCACCAGCTGCATTAACCAAAAAGAAAAAAAAAAGAGAGAAAAGATTGAAATAAGTACATACAAAAATAACAAAGGTGACGTTACAATTAATCTCACAGAAATACAAAAGAACCTCAGAGATTCTACATATACAAATTAGAAAACCTAGAGGAAATGGATAAATGCCTGTAAACACGCAATCTCTCAAGATAAAATCAGGAAGAAATTAAAATGCTGATCAGATTAACATCAAGCTCCAAAATAGAATAAACAATATAAAACCTACCAACGAAAAATGCTCTGGACCAGATGGATTCATAGTTGAATTACACCAGGCATACAACAAAGAGCTGGTACCCATTCTATTGATACTATTCCAAAAATTTGAGGAGAAGGGACTCTTCTCTAACTCATTCTATGAGGCCAGCATCATTCTTACTAAAACTCAGCAAAGGCACAAGCAAAAAAGAAAGTTACAGGCCAATATATCTGATAAACATAAACACAAAAATCCTCAATAAAATCCTAGCAAACTAAATCTAGCAGCATATCAAAAAGTTAATTCAGCACAACCAAGTAGAATTTATTCCTAGTATGCAAGGCTGGTTCAACGTATGAACATCAATAAATGTAATTCACTACATAAACAAAATTAAAAACAAAAACCATATTATCATTTCAACAGATATAAAAAAAGCTTTTGATAAAATACAATATCCCTTCATGATTTAAAAAAAAAAAAAAACCTCAACACTCAACAGCATGGGCATCAAAGGAACATGTTACAAAATAAGAGCTATCTATGACAAACATACAGCCATCATCATACTGAATAGGCAAAAACCAGAAGCATTTCCTTGAAAACGGAAAAAGACAAGGATGCCCAATCTCATTCCTCCTATTCAACATAGTACTGGAAGTCTTAGCCAAAGCAATCAGTCAAGAGAAAAGCATAAATGGCATCCCAATAAGAAAAGAAGTCAAGCTATCTCTCCTCATGGATGAATTGATTCTCTACCTAGAAAACCCTAAAGACTCCACCAAATGGCTCGTGGAACTGGCAAATGACTTTCCGGATACAAAATCAACATATAAAAATCAGTAGAGTTTTTATACACCAGTAACATTCAAGCCAAAAGTCAAATATGGAACACAATCCCATTTACAATGGCCACAAATAAATAAAATACCTAGGAATACATCTAACTGCTGGGCATGGTGGCTCACGCCTGCAATCCCAGCACTTTGGGAGGTCGAGGCAGGTGGATTGCCTGAGCTCAGGAGTTCGAGATCACCTTGGGAAACATGGTGAAACCTCGTCTCTACTAAAATACAAACAATTAGTCAGGTGTGGTGGCATGGGCCTGTATTCCCAGCTACTCAGGAGACTGAGGCATGAGAATCATTTGAGCCCAGGAGGTGGAGGTTGCAGTGAGCCAAGATCACGCCACTGCACTCCAGCTTGGACTACAGAGTGAGACTCCATCTAAAAACAAACAAACAAACAAACAAACAAAAAAAAACAAGAAAAAAACAGGAATACATCTAACTGAGGAGTTGAAAGATCTCTACAAGGAGAACTACAAAACACTGCTGCTGAAAGAAATTATAGATGAAACAAATGGCAAAACATTCCATGCTCATGAATAAGAAGAGTCAGTTTTGTTAAAATGGCCATACAGCTCAAAGTAATCTACAGATTCAATGCTGATCCAATCAAACTATCAATGTCATTTTTTATAGAAAAACAATTTTACAATTCATATGGAAGCAATAACGACCCAAATAGCCAAAGCAATTCTAAGCAAAAGGAATGAAGCCAGAGGCATCACATTACCCAACTTCAAACTATACCATAAGGATACAGTAAACAACACAGCGGGGTATTGGTACTAAAACAGACACATAGTCCAAAGATGGGGGGAAAAAAAAAAGAGAACTCCAAAATAAAGCTGCACACCTGCAGCTATGTAATCTTGGCAAACTTGATGATGATAAATAATGGGGAAAGTACACCCTATTCAATAAATATCGCTGGGATACCTGCTAGCCATATGTAGAAGAATAAAAGTAGACTCCTACATTTCACCATATGCAAAAATTAACTAAACATGGATTAAAAATTTAGATGTAACACCTCAACCTATAAGAATCCTAGAAGAAAACCTAGGAAACACCCTTCTGGAAATTGTTCTTGAAAAAGAATGTATTACTAAGTCATTAAAAGCAATTACAAGAAAATCAAAAATTGACACGTGGGACCAAATTAAACTGAAGTGCTTCTGCACAGCAAGAGAAACTATCAACAGAGTAAAAAACCTACAGAATGGGAGAAAATATTTCCAAACAATGCATCTGACAAAGGTCTAATATCCAGAATATAAAAGAAATGGAAACAATTATACAAGCAAAATTCAAATAACTCCATTAAAAAATGGGTGAAAGAGATGAGCAATGCTTCTCAAAAACAAGACTTAAGAGTAGTCAACAAAAATGAAAAAAAAAATGCTTCACATCAGTAATCATCAGATAAAAGCAAATCAAAACCAAGATGAGTTGATCAAGATGGCAGAATAGAGCGCTGCACTGATCATATCCCCTTCAAAGATACCAGTTTATCGACTATCTACACAAACAACAACCCTTTATAAGAAACAAAAATCAATCAAGTGAGCCCTTACAGTTCCTGGTGTTAACTTCACTGAAACAAGCACTGAAGAGGTAGAAAAAGTCTTGAATTGCCGTTGCCACCCATCTTCCCCTACCACTGGCAGCTGCAGCAGTGGCATGGTGCAGAGAGCATCTCTGAGTGCTGAAGGAGAGAAAGCACAGCGGTTGTGAGGCAACAAACTCAGCACTGTAATGCTAGAGCAGAAAGGAAAACTAGACCACATTCAGCTGATGCCTGCCCACAAAGGCAGCATTTAAAACAGCCCTAGCCAAAGGGGAATTACTGATCCCAGTGGTTGAAACTTGAGTTCCTGCTAACCTTGCCACCCCAGGCTACAGTGCTTTGTATCTCTAAATAAGCATGAAAGGCAGTCTAGACCTAAAGGACTGCAACTTTCAAGTGAGTCCTAGTGCTGAACTGATCCCAGAGACAATGAACTGGTGGGGCATGAAAACTCCTGAGACACAAGCTGGGGCAACAAAGGGAGTGATGGCATCATCCTTCCCCTAACCCCAGGATACACAGCTCACAGCTCCAAAAGAGAATCTTTCTTTCTGCTTGAAGAGAGAAGAGGGAAGAATTTTCCATCTCTTCAGGAGGACTCTGTCTTACACCTAAGATTTACACTCAGCCACAGGACAGGTCACTGTTCAGAGTCATGAGACTCCTGTCTCAGGCCATATCTCACAGACAACATTTCTAGACACATCAAAGGTCAGAAAATGACCCTCTGCTTTGAAAGAAATAATTAGGTCCTGGCAACATACATCGACTGCTAACTGAAGAGCCCTTGGGACCCAAATAACCAGCAGAGATATCAAGGTATTATGTTGAGAGTCCTGGGTGAGCCTCTGAGACTTGTTGGCTTCAGGTAATTACTGGCAGAGGTGGCTATGAGGTGAAACTTCTGCTTGAGATAAGCAAACACAAAAGTGAAGGGGACTTTGTCTTGAGCCTTAGGTACCAGCACAGCCACAGGGAAGTAGAGAAGAAGCAAGTGGGCTCTTGGAGTCCCCAATTCCAGGACTTGACATCGGATGGAATTTCTGAACTTTCCCTGGGCCAGAGGTGAGTCCATTGCCCTGAAGGGGGAGTTCCAGGCCAGGTAGCGTTTACCATAAGCTGACTGAAGAGCCCCTGGACCTTAAGAGAATATCTGCAGTAGTCTGGCAGTACCCCACAGCGTGACGTATGCAAGCAGGGACTACAGGGTGATCCTCTGCCTTTGGAAAAGGGAGAAAAGAGTGGGAATGACTGCATCTTGTGGTTTCAGTGAACACCAGGTAGACTTCTAAGCTTTACTACTCTAGTCTCTTGAGTCCCAGAGGGCACCTCTGGACAAACCCAAGGCCTGGGGGAACTTGCCATTGTGAATGGAAGACCACAGGCCTGGCTGGCCTTGTCCTCTGCTAATTGGAGAGCATCAGGGTCTTGAGTGAACATAGGCAGTATTCAAGGAGTGGTTATAGTGTGTCTTGGGTGAGGCACAGTGCTCTGCTGGCTTCAAGTCTGACCCAGCACAATCATAGTGGTGATGGCTGCAGGGATACTTGTGTCACTCCAACTGCAGCTTCAGGTGTCTCAGAAGAGAGAGATAGAGAGAGACAGACAGACAGAGAGAGAGAGAGAGAGAGAGAGAGAGATTCTGTATATTTGGGAGAAAGTCAGTGAAGAAAACAAGAGTTTCTGCCTGGTAATCCAGAGAATTTGCCCAGATACTGCATTAAGGCAGTACCTCTACAAGTCTGCAAGAATCACAGTGTTACTAGGGCTGAGGTGTCCCCAACGCAAGCACAGATTATATCACAACATGCAAGTCCTTTCAAATATCTGAAAAGTCTTCCCAAAAAGGACTAGAACAAGCAAGCCCAAATAGCAAAGAGCAGAAATCACTACACTTATATCAGACAAAATAGATTTCAAAACCAAAAAACATAAGAAGAGACAAAAGAAGGTCTCTATGTAATGATAGAGAGGTCAATTCAACCAGAAAATACAACATTTTAAATATATATGCACCCAATAATGGAGCACCCAGATATGTAAAGGAAATATTATTAGAGCTAAAGAGAGAGATAGGCCCCAATACAATAATAGCTGCATATTTTAACACCCCACTTTCAACATTAGATAGATCTTCCAGATACTAATCAACAAATAAACATTGGACTTAATCTGTACTATAGATCAAATGGATGTAACAGATATTTATAGGCCATTTCATCCAACAGCTGCCGAATACACATTCTTCTCCTCAGCACATGGACTATTCTCAAGTATGGAACATATGTTAGGTCAGGTCACCAAAGAAGTGCTATGACATTGACAAAAATTAGATATAATACTACACATCTTTCCAAACCACAATAGAATAAAAGTAGAAATCAGTAACAGAAGGAATTTTGGAAACTACACAAACACATGGAAATTAAACATATACACCTACTATCTACCCACAAACATAAAAAATAAATAAAGGAATGAGAAAAATAAAATAAGAAACAAGAAAACACTATTCTCCTGAATGACCAATGAAGAAAACAAAAAGGAAATTGAAAAATTTCTGACAATAAATCACAATGAAAACATGAGATATCAAAACCTATGAGATACAGAAAAAGCAGTATTAAGATGAAAGTTTATAGCTATACATGCCTATATATATAAAAAAGAGAAAAACTCCAAAGAAACAATCTAATGATGCATCTTAAAGATTTAGAAAGGCAAGAGAAAACCAAAACCAACATTAGTGGAAGAAAAAAAAATATAGATCAGAGCATAAATTGACAAAATTGAAATTAAAAAATTACAAAAGATCAATAAAACAAAAAGTTTTTTTAATGTTAAACAAAATTGACAAACCTTTAGCCAGACTAAGAAAAAACAGTGAAGATACAAATAAATAAAATTAGAAATGCAAAAGGAGACATTATATCTGATAATATAGAAATTCAAATAATCATTAGTGGCTACTATGAGCAACTAACTACATGCCAATATTGAAAAATCTAGAAGAAATGAACACATTTATAGATAGAGCCTATCAAAATTTAACCAACAAGAAGTCCAAAACCTAAACAGACCAATAACAAATAACAAGGTCGAAGCTGTAATAAACCTCTCTCAGTAAAGAAAAGCTCAGGACCTAATGGTTTACCTACTGCTCATTTTTGTCAAACATTTAAGGAACTAATAACAATCCTACAAAAACTATTCCAAAAAAAGAGGAGGAGGAAATACCTGCAAACTCATTTTACAAGACCATTATTACCCTGATAACAAAAACAGACAAGGACACATCAAAATAAAAGAGAATGACAGGTCAATATCTTTGATAAATTTTTTTTTTTGCAAAATTCTCAACAAAATACTAGCAAACTGAATGTAACAATACATTAAAATCAATATGATACATCATATCAACAGAATAAAAATAAAAAAGATCATTTCAATTGATGCCAAAAAAAGAATTTGATCAAATTCAATATCCATTCATGATAAAAAAAAAAATCTTCAAAGAACTGGGGATAGAAGGAACATACCTCAGACTAATAAAAGGCACATACAACAGTCCTGAAGCAGATATCTTACTGAATGGGAAAAAACTGAAAGCCTTTTCCTAAGATCTGGACCATCACAAGGATGCTCATTGTCACCATTATTATTTAACATAATACTAGAAGTCCTAGCTAGGGTAAGCAGATGAGAAAAAGATATTAACGGCATCTAAATTGGAAAGGAAGAAGTCAAATTATTCTTGTTTGTAGATGATATAGTCCCATATTTGGAAAAATTTAAAGACCCCACCAAGAAGCCACTGGAAGTCATAAACAAATTCAGTAAAATTGAGGTATACAAAATCAACATATAAAAATCAGTAACATTTCTATATGCCAAAAGTGAACAATCTGAAAAAAAGTAATCCAGTATACAACAGTCACAAATAAAATTAAATACTTAGGAATAAACTTAACTAAAGAAGTGAAAGATCTCTATAATGAAAACTATAAAATACTGATGAAATAAATTGAAGAGGACACAAAAGAATAAAAAAAAATCCCTGTTCATGAATTGGAATAACTGATATTGTAAAAATGTCCATACCACCCAAAGTGATGTATAGATTTAATGCAACCTTTTTCAAAATACCAATGACATTCTTCATGGGAATAATAATAATAAAAAAAACCCCTAAAACTTATATGGAACCACAAATGACCTGGAATAGCCAAAGCTATCATAAGCAAAAAGAACAAAACTGGAGGAATCACATTCCCTGAATTAAAATCATATTACAGAAGTATAGTAACCAAAAGAGCATGGTACTGGTATAAAAGCAGTCACACAGACCAAGGTAATAGCATAGAGAACCCAGAAACAAATTCACAAACCAACAGTAAACTCATTTAGACAAAGTTGCCAAGAACATACTCTGGGAAAAGACAATTTCTTCAATAAATGGTACTGGTAAAACTAGATATCCATACACAGAGGAATAAAAGCTGACCCCCTGTCTCTTGCCATATACAAAAAGCAAATCAAAATGGATTAAATCGTTAAATCTAAGGCCTCAAACAATGAAACTACTACAAGAAAAAACATTGGGGGAAATTTCCAGGACATTAGTCTGGGCAAATTTCTTTTTTCTTTTTGAGACAGGTTCTTGCTCTGTCATCCAGGCTGGAGTGATGTGGCACAATCTCAGATCACTGCAACCTCCACCTCCCAGGCTCAAATGATTCTTCCACTTCAGCCTTTTGAGTAACTAAGACAACAGGCTTGCACCACCACACTCAGCTAAGTTTTTATATTTTTGTAGAGAAGAGCTTTCACCACATTGCCCTGGTTGGTCTTGAATTGTTGGGCTCAAGTGATCCACTTGCCTCAGCCTCCCAAAGTGCTGAGATTACAGGTGTGAGCCACTGTGCCCAACCAGTGCAAAATTTCTTGAGCAATACCCCATAAGCAAAGGAAACCAAGCCAAAAATGGATAAATGGAATCACATCAAGTTAAACATCATGTGCACGGCAAAAGAAACAATGAACAAAGCAAAGAGACAACCCACAGGATGAGAAAATATTTGCAAACTACCCATCTGACAAGGGATTAGTAACCAGAATATATAAAGGGCTCAAACAGTTCTACAGAAAAAAAAAAAAACGATGACCTGATCCAAAAATGGGCAAAAGATGTAAATACACATTTTTTTTTTTGAAGAAGACATATGAATGCCAAGCAGGCATACACAAAGGTGCTCAGTATCACTAATCATCAGATAAATGAAAATTGAACTATAGTGAGATATTATCTCAGTCCAATTAAAATAGCTTATATCCAAAAGACAGGCAATAACAAATGGTGGCAAGGATACGGATAAAAAAGAGCCCTTGTACACTGTTGAAGAGAATGTAAATTGGTACAAAACCTATGGAGAAGAGTGTGGAGGCTCCTCAAAAATTAAATATTGAGCTACCATAAGATCCAGCAATCCCATTGCTGGGTATATACCCAAAAGACAGGAAATCAGTATATTGAAGAGGCATCTGCACTCCCATATTTGCTGCAGCATTGTTCACAATAGCTAAGATTTGGAAGAAACCTAAGTGCCCATCAACTGATGAGTGGATAAAGATAATGTGGTACTTATACACAATGGAGTTCTATTCATCCATAAACAAGAACTAGACTCCATCATTTGCAACAACATAGATGGAACTGGAGATTATTTTGTTTAGTGAAATAAGTCAGTATGACAAACATCACATGTTCTCATTTATTTGTGAGATCTAAAAATCAAAACAATTGAACTCATGGAGATAGAGAGTAGGAAGATTGTTACCTGAGACTGGGAAGGGTAATGAGGGGTTGGGAGGGAGGTGGGGATGATTATATGGGTACAAAAAGTATAATTAAAAAGAATGAATAAGATGTGCTATTTGGTAACACAACAAGATGACTATAGACAAAAATTAATTAATTGTACATTTTAAAATAAAGACTGTAATTAGATTGTCTGTAACATAAAGAATAGTTGAGAGGATGAATACCTCATTGTTCTTGATGTGATTATTTCATTTTGCATGCCTGTATTAAACATCTCATGTACTCCATCAATATATACCCCTACTATATACTCTCAAATATTAAAAACCGAAAAATAAAACTACAAAGAGGTATCATCTCACACGAGTTATAATGGTTATTACTAAAAAGTCAAAAAATAACATATGCTGGTGAAGTCACAGAGAAAAGGGAACACATATACTTTTGTGAATGTAAATTTGTTTAACCACTGGCAAAAGCAGTTTGGAGATTGCTCACAAAACTTAGACCCATCGATCCCATTACTGGGTATATGTTCAAAGGAAAATATATTGTTCTACCAAAAAGACTCATACACTCACGTGTTTATTGCAGCACTATTAATGATAGCAAAGATATGGAATCAACCTGGGTACCCATCAACTGTGAACTGGAAAAAGAAAATTGGGCATATGTACATCATGGAATATTATGCAGTCATAGCAAGAATGAAATAATGTCTTTTGCAGTAATGTGGATGTAGCTGGTGGTCGTTATCCTGAGTGAACTAATGTAGGAACAGATAAATGTATACTGCGTATTCCCATTTGTAAGTGGAAGCCAAACCTCGGGTACTCATGGACATAATGATGGAAACAATACAAACTGGGGACTACAAGAGTGAGGATAGAGGGAGAGGGACAAGTGTTAAAAAATATTCGGTACTATACTCACTACCTGACTTATGGAATAATTTGTACTCCAAACCTCAGCACCACTCAATATACCCATGTAACAGATTTGCACATGTAACCCCTAAATCTACAATAAAAGTGGAAAAAGAAAGATCCAGGGAACAATATCCCATAATCATGGATTAGAATATTTAAAATGTTAAGATGGCAATAATCCACAAACTGATCTACAAATTCAATACAATTCGCCATCAGATTTTCACCTGACTTCTTTACATGAACTGACAAGCTGATTCTAAAGTTCATAGAAAACTGCAAAAACTCTGGGATGGCCAAAACAGTCTTGAAAAAGAACAAATAGTTACACTTCCAGATTTCAAAACTTACTACAAAACAATGATAATCAAAACAGAGTGGTGCTGGCCCAGGGATAGGCAGATATATAAATGAAATAGAATTGTTGTTAGGTAGCAAAACCATGGGTCTCTGGTCAAGTGACTTGTGACTTGTATAAACAGTATTCTGTGGGGAAAACAACAGTCTTTTCAAGAAATGGTACTAGGACCACTAGATAGCTAAATGCAAAAGACTGAATTGTTCTCTTACATCATACCATATATAAAAATTTCCTCAAAGTTGATAAAACACCTAAATCTAATATCTAAAACTATAAAACTCTTTAAGAAAACGCAAAAATATTCACAACCTTTGAATTGGCAAAATATTCTTAGATATAACCTCTAATTAAAAAGCAACAAAAGGGAATAATTGATAATTTGGATATCATCAAAATTATAAATTTTTGAGTTTCAGAAGACAACAGGAAGAAAGTAAAACGACAACCTACCAAATGGCAAAAAATATTTGCATGTCATATATCTGATAATACACATGTACTAAGAATATATAAAGGACCCTTACAACTCAACAATAAAAATATAATGCAATTAAAAATGGCCAAAGGATCTAAATAGACATTTATCAAAGGAAGATATACCTTGTTTAAAAATTGTATAAAAAGATTATTTATAATCAGGAATATATAAATGAAAACTGCAATGAGACACCATTTTACACTCACTAGGGTGGCTATATTTTTAAAAAATAGATAATAACAAGTATTGGTGTTATGATGTGGTAAAATAGGAATTCTCATATACTGCAGGTAGGAATGTAAATATGTGCAGTCACTTTGGAAAACAGTCTGGTGGTTTCTCAAGTGAGTAAACATGGAGTTACCATAAGACACAGCAATTCCACTCCTAAGTGTGTACCCAAAAGAAATGAAAAGGTATGTTCACAGAAAAAAATGTATGCCAGTGTTTATAGTAGCATTATTCATAATAGCCCAAAGGTGGAGTCAACTCAAATATATATGTCAAATGTTTGACATATATATGTCAAACATATATATATGATATAGTCACACAATGATATATTATTTAATCATGAAAAATTGAAATACTGATAAGTACTACAATATGGATTAACTTTGAGAGCATTATCACAATTAAATGAATACTGTCACAAAGGATCATTAAATGACTACTGTCACAAAGGGCCTTATATTATATAATTCTATTCATATAAAATGAACAGAATAGGAAAACATACAGAGATAGAAAGTAGATTAATTGTTTCTTAGGTTTAGGGATAATAGAGGAGGATAGGTGGGTTGTAAGTACAGAGTTCAGGGTTACCTTTTAGGGTGATAAAAATGTTCTAAAATTTGCTATAGTGATCGTTGCACATATCTGTAAATGTACTTAAAATCATTGAACTGTATACTTCACTAGGTTTGTTATATGTCAATAAAGCTGTTTTTAAAAAGCATCATAGGTACTGAGAATCTAATGAGCTTCCCTGGTAGGCCACATTCCATATATGTTGTCACAAGTTGTTGGATGAATTAAGTAAATCTGTATGACTCTATTAGAATACATTATTGCACATGGTTTCTACTAGACTTCACTCCATATGCCTTTTCCCTTTGCTGACTTTACTTTGTAGTAAATCATGGTCTTGAGTACTGCTGAGTCCAGTGAGTTCCCATGGAGAATCATTGTACTTGGATATTATCTTTGGGATTCCTGACACAACAGGTTCTAATAAATTTTTCCAAATGTCAATACAGAGTATGATAAGATTCTTAGTCAATTTCTATTGAATATTCTCACCTCTCTTTTCCATTTCTTTTCTTTCTTTTTTTATTATACTTTAAGTTCTGGGGTTGCCTATTTGTCCACATCCTCTCCAACATCTGTTGTTTACTGACTTTTTAATGATCACCATTCTAACAGGCATGAGATGGTATCTCATTGTGGTTTTCATTTGCATTTCTCTAATGCCCAGTGATGATGAGCATTTTGTCATGTTTGTTGACTGCATAAATGTCTTCTTTTGAGAAGTGTCTGTTCATATCGTTTGCCCACATTTTGATGGGTTGTTTGTTTTTTTCTTGTAAATTTGTTTAAGTTCTTTGTAGATTCTGGATATTAGCCCTTTGTCAGATGGATAGATTGCAAAATTATTCTCCCATTCTGTAGGTTGCCTGTTCACCCTGAAAATATTTTCTTTTGCTGTGTAGAAGCTTTTTAGTTTAATTAGATCCCATTTGTCTATTGGCTTTTGTTGCCATTGCTTTTGGTGTTTGGTGTTTTAATCGTGAAGTCTTTGCCCATGCCTATGTCCTGAATGGTATTGCTGAGGTTTTCTTCTAGGGTTATGGTTTTAGGTGTTATGTTTAAGTCTTTAAATCATCTTGAGTTAATTTGTAAAAGGTGTAAGGAAGGGGTCCAGTTTCAGCTTTTTACATATGGCTAGCCAGTTTTTCCAATACCACTTATTAAATAGGGAATCCTTTCCACTTTGCTTGTTTTTGTCAGGTTTGTCAAAGATCAAATGGATGTAGATGTATAGTGTTATTTCTGAGGCATCTGTTCTGTTCCATTGGTCTATATATCTTTTTGGTACCAGTACCATGCTGTTTTTGTTATTGTAGCCTTGTAGTGTTGTTTGAGGTCAGGTAGTGTGATGCCTCCAGCTTTGTTCTTTTTGGTTAGGATTGTCTTGGTTATGTTCGCTCTCTTTTGGTTCCATATAAAATTTCAAGAATTTTTTTCCAATTCTATAAGGAAAGTCAATGGTAGATTGATGGAGCTAGCATTAAATCTGTAAATTACTTAGGACACTATGGCCATTTTCACGATATTTATTCTTCCTATCCATGAGCATGGGACGTTTTTCCAATTGTTTGTGTCCTCTCATTTCCTTGAGCAGCGGTTTGTAGTTCTCCTTGAAGAGGTTCTTCACATCCCTTGTAAGTTGTATTCCTAGGTATTTTATTCTCTTAGTGGCAATTGTGAATGGGAATTCACTCGTGATTTGGCTCTATGTTTGTCTGTTATTGGTGTATAGGAATTCTTGTGATTTTTGCACACTGATTTTGTCTCCCGAGACTTTGCTGAAGTTGCTTATCAGGTTAAGGAGATTTTGGACTGAGATGATGGGGTTTTCGAAATATATGATCATATCATCTGCAAACAGAGACAATTTGATTTCCTCTTTTCCTATTTGAATGCCCTTTATTTCTTTCTCTTGCCTGATTGCCCTGGCCAGAACTTCCAATACTATGTTGAATCGGAGTGGTGAGAGAGGGCATCCTTGTCTTGTGTCGGTTTTCAGAGGGAATGCTTCCAGGTTTTGCCCATTTACTATGATATCGGTTGTGGGTTTGTCATAAATAGCTCTTATTATTTTGAGATATGTTCCATCAATACATAGTTTATTGAGAGTTTTTAGCAAGAAGGGGTGTTGAAGATTTTAGAAGGCCTTTTCTGCACCTATTGAAATAATCAAGTGGTTTTGTCATTGGTTCTGTTTATGTGGTGGATTATGTTTATTGATTTGTGTATGTTGAATCAGCCTTGCATCCCAGGGATGAAGTTTCAAAGAACACTTGGTTTCAAAGAACACTTGATTGTGGTGGATAAGATTTTGATGTGCTGCTGGATTCAGTTTGCTAGTATTTTATTGAGGATTTTTGCATCAATGTTAATCAGGGATATCAGCCTGAAATTTTCTTTTTTTGTGTGTGTCTCTGCCAGGTTTTGGTACCAGGATGATGCTTGCCTCAAAAACTGAGTTAAGGAGGATTCTCTCTTTTTCTATTGTTTGGAATAGTTTCAGAAGGATTGTTACCAGCTCCTCTTTGTACCTCTGGTAGAATTCGGCTGTGAATCTGTCTGGTCCTGGACTTTTTTTACTTGATCGGCTATTAACTACTGCCTCAATTTCAGAACTTGTTATTGTTCTATTCAGAGATTCAACTTCTTCCTGGTTGAGACTTGGGAGGGCGTATATGTCCAGGAATTTATCCATTTCTTCTAGATTTTCAAGTGTGTTTGCATAGAGGTATTTATAGTATTCTCTGGTGGGAGTTTGCCTTTCTGTGGGATCAGTAGTGATAACTTCTATATCATTTTTTATTGTGTCTATTTGATTCTTCTCTCCTTTCTTATTTATTATTCTGGCTAGTGGTCTATCTATTTTGTTGATCTTCTCAATTAACCAGCTCCCAGTTTCATTGATTTTTTGAAAGGTTTTTCTTGTCTCTATCTCCTTAAGTTCTATTCTAATCTTAGTTATTTCTTGTCTTCTGTTAACTTCTGAATTTGTTTGCTCTTGTTTCTCTAGATCTTTTAATTTTGATGTTAGGGTGTTGATTTTAGATCTTTTCTGCTTTCTCTTGTGGGCATTTAAAGCTATAAATTTCCCTCCACATACTGCTTTAGCTGTGTCCTAGAGATTCTGGTATGTTGTGTCTTTGTTCTCATTGGTTTCAAAGAACATGTTTATTTCTGCCTTCATTTTGTTATTTATCCAGTAGTCATTCAGGAGCAGGTTGTTCAGTTTCCATGCAGTTGTGCAGTTTTGAGTGAGTTTCTTAATCCTGAGTTCTAATTTGGTTGCACTGTGTTCTGAAAGACTGTTTGTTATGATTTCCATTATGTTGCATTTGCTGAACAGTGTTTTACTTTCAATTATGTGGTCAATTTTAGAATAAGTGTTATAGGGTGCTGAGAAGAATGTATATTCCATTGATTTGGGTTGAGAATCCTGTAGATGACTATTAGGTCCGCTTGGTCCAGAGCTGAGTTCAAGTCTTGGATATCCTTGTTAATTTTCTATCTCGTTGATCTGTCTAATATTGACAGAGGGGTGTTAAAGTTTTCCAATATAATTGTGTGGGAGTCTAAGTCTCTTAGTAGGTCTCTAAGGACTTGCATTATGAATCTGGGTGCTCCTATATTGTGTGCATATATATTTAGGATAGGTAGCTCTCCTGGTTGCATTGATCCCTTTACCATTATGTAATGCTCTTGTCTCTTTTCAACTTTGTTGGTTTAAAGTCTGTTTTATCAGAGATTAGGATTGCAACTCCTGCCTTTTTTTTTTTTTTTTTTTTTTTGCTTTCCATTTGCTTGGTAAATATTCCTCCATCCCTTTATTTTGAGCCTATGTGTGTCCTTGCATGTGAGATGAGTCTTGATGTCTTGACTCTATCCAATTTACTGCTCTGTGTCTTTTAACTGGAGCATTTAGCCCATTTACATTTAAGGTTAATATTTTTATGTGTGAATTTGATCCTGTCATTATGATTCTAGCTGGTTATTTTGCCTGTTAGTTGATGCAGTTTCTTCATAGTGTTGATAGTTTTTACAATTTGGTATGTTTTTGCAGTGGCTGGTACTGGTTGTTCCTTTGTATGTTTAGTGCTTCCTTCAGGAGCTCTTGTAAGGCAGGCCTGGTGGTGACAAAATCTCTCAGTATTTGCTTGTCTGTAAAGGATTTTACTTTTTCTTCACTTATGAAGTTTAGTTGGTCTGGAGGAAATTATGGGTTGAAAATTCTTTTCTTTAAGAATGTTGAATATTGGCCCCAACTCTCCTCTGACTTGTAGGGTTTTTGCAGAGAGATCTGCTGTTAGTCTGATGGGCTTTCCTTTGTGAGTAACCTGACCTTTCTCTCTGGCTGCCCTTAACACGTTTTCCTTCATTTTAACCTTGATGAATCTGATGATTATGTGTCTTGGGGTTGCTCTTCTCGAGGAGTATCTTTGTGGTGTTCTCTGTATTTCCTGAATTTGAATGTTGGCTTGTCTTGCTAGGTTGAGGAAGCTCTTCTAGATAATATCCTGAAGAATGTTTTCCAACTTGGTTCCATTCTTCCCATCACCTTGGTCTTTTAACATAGTCCCATATTTCTTGAAGGCTTTATTCGTTCCTTTTTATTCTTTTTTTCTGTAATCTTGCGTCTGCGCTTTATTTTATTAAGTTGATCTTCAATCTCTGATATCCTTTCTTCCACTTGATTGATTCAGGTGGTGATACTTGTGTATGCTTCATGAAGTTCTCGTGCTGTGTTTTTCAGCTCCATCAGATCATTTATGTTCTTCTCTAAACTGGTTACTCTAGTTAACAATTCGTCTAACCTTTTTTCAAGGTTCTCAGCTTCCTTGAATTGAGTTAGAACATGCTCCTTTAGTTCGGAGGAGCTTGTTATTACCGACCTTCTGAAGTCTACTTCTGTCAATTCGTCAAACTTATTCTCTGTCCAGTTTTGTTCCCTTGCTGGTGAGGAGTTGTGATCCTTTGGTGAAGAAGAGGCATTCTGGTTTTGGGAATTTGCAGCCTTTTTGTGCTGGCTTCTCCCCATCTTTGTGGATTTGTTTACCTTTTGTCTTTGATGTTGGTGACCTTTGCATGGCGTCTTTGAGTGGACGTGTTATTCATTTCCATTTGTTAGTTTTGCTTTTGACAGTCAGGCCCCTCTGCTGCCGGTCTGCTGGAGTTTGCTGGAGTCCACTTCTGACCTTGTTTGCCTGTGTATCACCAGTGGATGCTGAAGAACAGCAAAGATTGCTGTCTCATCTTTCTTCTGGAAGCTTCGTCCCAGAGCGGCATCTGCCAGATGTCAGCCAGAGCTCTCTTGTATGAGGTGTCTGTTGGCCCCTACTGGGAGGTGTCTCCCAGTCAGGAATCGTGGGAGTCAGGGACCCACTGAGGTGGGAGTCTGATCCTTAGCAGAGCTCAGCCGCTGTGCTGGGAGGTCTGCTGCTCTCTTCAGAGCCATAAGGCAGGGACGTTTATGTTTGTTTAAGCTGCACCCACAGCTGCCATTTCCCCCAGGTGCTCTGTCCCAAGGACATGGGGGTTTTATCTATAAGTCCTTGACTAGAACTGTTGCCTTTTTTTCAGAGATGCCCTGCCCAGAGAGGAGAAATCTGGCTGTCTGGCCACTCCAGCCTTGCTGAACTTCCATGGGCTCTGCTCAGTTCGAACTTTCTAGAGGCTTTGTTTATGCTGTGAGGGAAAAACCACCTACTCAAGTCTCAGCAATCACGGATACCCCTCCCCCCACCAAACTCGGATATCCCAGGTCGATCTCAGACTGCTGCTGCGCTGGCAGCAACAATTTCAAGCCAGTGGATCTTAGTTTGTTGGGCTCCGTGGGAGTAGGATCTGTTGAGCCAGAATACTTGCCTCCCTGGCTTCAGCCTCCTTTCCAGGGTAGTGAACGGTCTGTCTCGCTGGCATTTCAGGCACCACTGGAGTATGGAAAGGAAAACTCCTGCAGTTAGTTCGGTGTCTGCCCAAACAGCTGCCCAGTTTTGTGCTGGAAAGCCAGGGCACTGGTGAGGTAGGCACCAAAGGGAATCTCCTGGTCTGCGGGTTGCAAAGACCATGGGAAAAACACAGTATCTGGGCTGGCGTGCATGGTTCCTCAGACTCAGTACCTCACGGCTTCCCTTGGGTAGGGGAGAAACTTTCCCCAGCCCTTGTGCTTCCCAGGTGAGGTTAGGCCCCACCCTGCTTCTGCTAGCCCTCCCTGGGCTGCACCTACTGTCCAACCAGTCCCAGTGAGACGAACTGGGCATCTCACTTGGAAATACAGAAATCACCCACCTCCTGCATCAATCTCTCTGGGAGCTGCAGACTGGAGTTGTTCTTATTTGGTCGTGTTCTAAAATGATCTCTTTTCCATTTGTTGCACAGAGTTTTGTTCTTTAGTTTCCTTTCCTTGGCCATATGGAGGGGTCAGGAAAACAGGCATCAAAAAACCTATAAATACATTAAGTGGATTCAATTATAATCCAACACATAATAAAATAAGACTGTAGAAAGGAAGAATCATAAATTTTCCCTTTATGTAATCATATAGTTACATAATTCTCCTATAAAAAGTTTATCATAGTATTTTTATTGAAATATATTTATTAGTAATATTGATCATATTCCCAATTATCTTCAAGTTTATTAAAGCAATATTGAAAACTAAGTTTAAAATATTTCACTATATATTTGTAATATATTTGTCCCATATAAAAGTTAAGCATATGCTCAGTTAATACTTTAAAAAATTCTAGCAAGTTCTTGTCCTAGTAAATGTGGCATTACGATACAAAATTGTCTAATAAGCACCCATTAAGATGGCTACTATAAAATTAAAACATGTTAGCAAAGGTGTAGAGAAATTGGAACTTTAATGCACTATTGTTGGGAATGTAAAATGTTACAGACACAATGGAAAACAGTATAAAGTCTTCTTGAAAAAATTAAAAATTAAATTACCATATGATTGTGCAATTTTACTTCTGGGTATATACCCAAAATAATTAAAATCAAGGTCTCTAGAGATATTTGTAAACTCATGTTCACAGTAGCATTATTCAAAATAGTGAAAAGGTAGAGCAACCCAAGTTTCCACCAACAGATGAATGGATGAATAAAATGTAGTATATACTTACAATGGAATATTATTCATCCTAAAATAGACAAAAATTTTGACACATACTGCAATATGCATAAACTCTGAGGATGTTATACCAAGTGAAATAAGCCTCTCACAAAGTTATAAATATTGTGTGATTTGATTGTACTTATATATGATACCTATTGTAGTCAAATTTATAGACACAGAAAGTAGAATGTTGGTTGCCAGGAACTTGTGGGAAGGAATGAGAAATTGTTTAATGAGTATAAAGTTTCAGTTTTGCAAGATTAAAAAAAACTCTGAAGGTTCAGTTGTGCAATAATGTAAATATACTTAGCACTATTCAACTGTACACTTAAAAATGATTAAGATGGTAAATATCATGTATTTATATTTTACCACAGTTAAAAAATTGGCAAACTAGCTGACTAAAAGTAGCTAGTGTGTGCCTCTCTCACAGAGAGAAATAGAAGAGGTAAGGAAATACAGCACCTTCAATTGAAACATCCATGTACACTCATTGGGATTCATCAGGAAAACAACTCAACCCATGGAGAATGGAGAAAAGCAAGGCAGGATGACCACCCACCCAGTAGTGACAGGGAGTCAGGGTAAGGTCCCTAGCCCAGGGAAGTGGTGAGTGAGTGAGTGACACTGGGGGCTCATACTTCTTTCATAGGTCTTTGCAACCCTTGAGTTAGGAGATCTCCGCATGAATTCACTCCACCAGCCTCCAGTATGACATGCAATGCTACACGGAGTCGTGGCAGAACAGCTGCTCAGACACATGGAACCCCTGAAGTTTTAGATATCTGGGCTTCCCAGCAAACATGGCTAAAACTCTGACAAAACAGGTTAGACTTCCTCACATATCCGTAGGAAAGGGGCTGAATCTAGGAGGCTGAGAAGCGATGGTCTGCAGGTCCCACTTTGATGGCACCTTGCAGGATAAGACCCACTGGCTTTGAACTCCAGCCAGCCATGGGTAGCAGCATTACATCTCCCTGAGATGGAGCTCCCAGAGGGAAGAGTGGGGCACTATCTTTGCTATTTCACAGCCTTAGCCATTGTTGCCTTTGGGCTCTGGGGAATGCAAGGTGACTACGGACTGCAGCAGTGTCCCTGTGGAGAGGCAGCCAGACTGCATTTTCTTGTGGATCCTGGACACCATTTCTCTTCACTGAGTGGAATCTCCTGACCAAGGCCTAAAACCACCACTGTTGGTGATTTCCAATGAGCAGAAGTTTCAAACCTCTCTGGGACAGAGCTATCAGAGGGAGGGGTGGGCTGTCATCTTTGCTGTTTCTTGGCCTTGCCATCATTGCTTTTGGGCTCTAGGGAATCTGAGGCAACTAGGAACTGAATTGGTTTCCAAGCACAGCAGAGCAACTGTAGGAAAAGGCAGCCAGACTGCTTTTTGATGCAGATTCCGGAGAGTCCGAGGTGGGGCTGGTGTGGATCCCCAACACAGCATAGCTACTCTACAAAAAAGCAGCCAGACTGCTTTTTTTACACAGGTCCTTGATCATTTTCCTTCTCACTGGGTTGGTCTTCCCAAATGGGGTCCTCAGCTACCCCCACCAGTGTGTTCAGACCAACAACAGGTCCATACCTTCCTGGGATGGAGCTTGCAGAGGGTGGGGCAGGCCACCATTTTTGCTGTTTTGCAGCCTTCACTGTTGATACTTTCAAGCACTGGAAAATCTGTGACTATGGAGTAGAGCAAACCCCCAGCATACTGCAGTAGCCCTGTGGAAAAGTGAGCAGACTGTTATGAGGGTCCCTGATCCCATATCTCCTCACCGAGTAGGGCCACCCAGCCTTAAACTCCAGAACAACCACACTGCTGCTTCCTGACCACTTCAATCAATCAGAGGCAGCACAGCATACCTCTGAGGAGGAAATCTAGGAGTCAACCCACAACTCCTCCATCACTGCAATTGAATTCATACTGCCTTAATGACCCTCAGGCTAGAGAAAGAACAAAGGGCCAGATCACTGTGCTGGCACCTCCAGCACACTGAAGCCATCATACAGAGAGAAGTATAGCTCCTATTCCTTGGGAACCCCCACCCTCTCACTCTTCACCAGGCAGGGCCCCTGGTTCATGACCATAGAACAATCACCCCACCCATGGCTGAGCATACAAACTGGTAGTGGCCCAGAGTTTCCCTGGGGAGAGGCTCCCAGAGGCACCTGACAGTCCCCCTGCCACTGCCACAGCAGTGGCTCTATCTCTGCTGCCCTCAGTCAGGAAGAAATAAAGAGCCTGAGGGGTACATCTGAGCTTATAACATGTCACAGTCATCATATAAAAAGGAGACCAGTCATTTTTCCCATTGAGTTCTCAATCCCTTCCTCCTCAACAAGTGGAGACCCAAATTCACACCAGCAGTGCAACTGCACTCCACTGGCTGAATATTCCCAGTAACAATAGATCCACATTTCTTGGCACTGGAGCCTCCGGGTGCAACCAAAAGTCACTCTGCCTCTGCCTCTGCCTCTGCAGTGGTACTGCCCCTACTACCCTCAGACTAATGAAGGAGCAAAGACCCTAAGTACCTTATCCACACTTTCATCAAAACACACAAGAATTTCACAATACATTCACAAGTATTAAATGCACAATAGAACAAGCTGTGGAAAGAATCTCAGAACTTAAACACTGGTTCTCTGAAATAAGAAAATCAGAAAAAATAAAGAAAAATAATTAAAAGGCATGAATAAAACCACTGATAAATACAGATAATATGGTTTGGTTCTGTGTCCCCATGCAAACCTTACTTTGAATTGTAATCCCCACATGTTGAGGGAAGAACTTGGTTGAAGGTGACTGGATCATAGGAGCAGTTTTCTCATGTTTTTCTTGTGACAGTGAGTGAGATCTCACAAGATCTGATGATTTATAAATGTTTGGCAGTTCCTGTCTCTCTCTCACACTCTCTCCACTGCTGCCATGTAAGATGTGCCTGCTTTCCCTTCTGCCATGATTGTAAGTTGCCTGAGGCCTCCCCAGTCATGCAGAACTGTTAGTCAATTAAACCTCTTTTCTTTATAAACTACCCAGTCTTGGGTAGTTCTTCATAGCAGTGTGAAAATGGACTAATACAGGAAATTGGTATGAGGAGTGGTGTACTGCTGCTTTGTGTGGCCGCAGGACTTGGTGCCCCACATCCCAGCTGCTCCAGCTTCAGCTGTGGCTAAAAGTGGCCAAGGTACAGTGTAGGCCATTGCTGCAGAGGGTGCAAGCCCCAAGCATTGGTGGCTTTCATGTGGGCCTGTGGGCACACAGAAGGCAGGAGTTGATCTTTGGGAACCTCCACCTAGATTTCAGTGTCTGCATGGAAATGCCTGGATGTCCAGGCAGAAGTCTGCTGGAGAGCCAGAGCCCTCATGGAGAACCTTTGCTAGGACGATGCAGAAGGGAAATGTGGGGTTGAAGCCCCCACACAGAGTCCCCACTGGAGCACTGCCTAAGGAACTGTGAGAAGAGGGTCATCTTCTTCCAGACATCAGAATGATGGATTCACTAACAGCTTGCACTGTGTACCTGGAAAAGCCACAGACACTCAGTGATAGCTGTGAAAGCAGTCGGGGTGGGGAGGCTGTGCCCTGCAAAGACACAGGGGTGGAGTTGCACAAGGCCACGGGAGCTCAGTGCTTGCATCAGCATGCCCTGGATGTAGGACATCAAGTCAAAAGAGATCATTTTGGAGCTTTCAGATTTAATGACTGCCCTGCTAGATTTTGGACTTGCATGGGGCTGGTAGCTCCTTTTTTTTGGCCAGTTTATCCCATTTGGAATAGGTGCAGTTATCAAATACCTGTACCCCCATTGTATCTTGAAAGTAACTAACTTGTTTTTGGTTTTACAGGCTCATAAGCAGAAGCGACTTGCCTTGTTTCAGATGAGACTTTGGACTTGGACTTTTTAGTTAATGCTGAAAAGAGTTAAGACTTTGGTGGACCATTGGGAAGGCATGATTGGTTTTGAAATGTGAGAAGACCTGAGATTTGTGAGGGGCCACAGGCATAATGATGTGGTTTGGCTCTGTGTCCCCACCAAAATATCTCAAAATGTAATTACGATATGTCAAGGGAGGGACCTGTAATCCCCATGTGTCAAGGGAGGGAAGCGATTGGAATATGGGAGCAGTTTTCCTCATGCTAGTCTCGTGATAGCGAGTGAGTTCTCATGAGATCTGATGGTTTTATAAGTGTTTGGCAGTTCTTCTCTCTGTTGCTATTTCTTACCTGCCACCAGGTAAGATGTGCCCATTTTTCCTTCCACCAAGACTGCAAGTTTCCTGAGGCCTCCACAGGCATGCAGAACTGTGAGTCAAGTCAACCTCTTTTCTTTATAAATTACCCAGTTGCAGGCAGTTCTTTATAGCAGTGAGAAAAGTCACTAATACAATAGGATTATGTAAAGAGGAAAAATCTATAAATGATTGGTACCCCTGAAAGGGATGGGGAGAAAAAAAAGGCTTGAAAAACATATTTTGGGGTATCATTCATGAAAACTTACCAACCTAACTAAAGAGACCAACAATTCAACTCAGGAAATACAGAGAGCCTTTGTAAGATTCTACACAAAAATATCATTCCTAAGACACATAATCATTAGACTTTCCAAGGTCAAAATGAAGGAAAGAATGTTAGAGGCAGTTAGGGAGAAAGAACAGGTCATCAACAAAGGTTACCACATCAGGCTAACAGTACTACCCTCAGCAGAATAGCTACAAGGCAGAAGAGATTGGGGGTCTATGTTTAATATTCTTAAGAAAGACATCTTCAACAAAAAATTTCATATCCAGCCAAACTAAACTTCCTCTGTGGAGAACAAACAAGATCCTTTTTAGATAAGCAAATGCTGAAGAAGTTCATTACCACTATACCTACCTTATAAGCGATCTTGGAAGGAACACTAAATACAAAAAGGAAAGACTGTTATCAGTTAATACAAAAATACACCTAACTATACAGACCAGTGACTCTATTAAGCAACCACGCAAACAAGCCAGCATAATAATTAACTAGCAAAACAATGACAGGATCAAATATACACATAACAGAGACCATCCAGAGTTTTTCAGTCTCCATCAATATTTTTTCAGAGTCCATCAGGTGTTTTATAGAATCTGAGGCCATTTTGGCATTTTTCTGTCTTCAGCAAGTGTTTCACAGATGCAGAGGCCATGGGACATTGTTCTGAGTCTGAGTCTAACCCTAGTCTTTCATTGTCAGAATACAGAAATTGTATACCCTTCATGCAGAATAATATTGGATTGGGGAGAATTAATTTAATGTTACTAAGTCCAAATCCAATGAAAACTTGTTTTAATATTATTTTCTTTCTCCTCATAAAAGACAACAGACCTTTATCACTACTCCACCAATAAGCTGCCTCATAAGAGGATCTCAGAAATTATTTTGTCATATTGCTAATCCTTTCAAATATAATTTTATTTCTAACTAGAGGTGAGAAAGTTATTCTCAGAGAATATGAAATATCAATGACTATTTTCCTCTGACTGTTAAACTAAAATATTTCACAGGTATTCAGCTCAGGACAAAAGTACTTGTCTAACAACCAATGCAAATTCTGGATAACACTTTGTATCAGTAAATGCCCAAAAATATAGTATATTTTATTTTCATAGGATTCAATAGCCCAACATATTTAAGATGTATGACCTCATGGATGAGTCAATGTTACTTAAAACAAATTTCAAGGCTCATTATGTGGAAAGAGCATATTAAAACAGGGAACATTGATCATACATTAAATATATTTTATTTTAAATACTCTATTTTTGAAATGAATCGCAGGGGTTTATTGAGGCACATAATTTATTGTCATAATTTCAGAGGGAAGATTTCTTAGGAATGTTTGGGTTAAAGTTCTTGGTTTTCTTTTGATGTTTTGAGTTGTAGCAACATTCTCAATTAGAAAATGCAGAGATAATGTTTCAGCGTGATAAAAATGACCAGCAAGGTAAATGCCAACTATTTATCAAAAATTATGGAGCTTGGATAATAACTTTTTGAGAGAAGCAAGATAATTAGAAACTTTTTAGAGTTAGGCTTGGATATATACCTGTTTCCACAGTAACTAATAATGAGAAAAAGTATATGAGCAATATGTATTCACCCATTCCAGAATGATGAGAGCTAAATTCATCATTGTGTTTCTTAGGCCAGAATAACCATCTTTGCTAAGAATTAATTTTTCCCCTTTTAAGGAGATAAAATTTAACTAAAGCAAGATAATTTCCTAATTTTTAATGGTGAATTAGAAATCTGGGATTAAGATGCCTATTCTCTTAATTTCTGATAAAATGATCTTAGACCCAAATTTGTCAAAGCTACTGACATTTTGGAAGTGTCATAATATTTCTAATTAGACTTGTAGATCAAACTGCTTTCAAAGACCACACATGTAAGCTTACCTTGAGGACGATTATCCTTTCTATGAACACCAAGGCATTTTCTTTCATATTTTGAATCAAGGTGATATCCTTCATTTGGTTCAGAGTCAAGTGCAATTCTGTGTTCATTTTCACTGTCAGACTCCATAAGATGCTTTTCCTTCTCTTCATCCGTTTGAAGTCTCTCATTTGCAAATTGTATCAGACACTGCTCCCTCTGCATCCTCATCAGGTGTCTTTCACTTTCAAACTCATTTTGTTGTCTTTAATTTTTTAGAATTTGTATGATGTTTTTAGAATTAGAGTCTACATGATGTCTTTCAAAGTTTTCCAAATATTTTAGCAGGCCATCCTGATATCTTTCAGAGCTATTCAAAAGTCTTGCAGACCTATGCTGCTATGTTATAGAACAATCCCAGCATCTACCATAGTCAAATTCTGACTATATTTTATCAGAGTCCATCTGATATCTTTCAGAATCAGACTTGAGTCCTGTTCAACATCTTTCCAATTCGGAGGTTCTTTGGCAATTTTCAGACTTTATCACGTGTTTTCCAGAATCAGAGTTCATCCCCAGGCTTTCAGAGTCTGAGTCCATTGTACATCTTTCAGACCAATAATTCATCCAGAGCCCTTCAGTGTCAGTCCTCAAATGGAATGTATTAGCATTCACGAGAAATTTGAAAGCTGCTGAGCCTAGCCTGTATCTTCCTGAATCTGAGTCCATTCCACATGGTTCAGAGCTAAAGTCCATCATGTATCTTTTAGATCTAGCCTTCTCCTGGTATTTTTCTTCCTCCATCAGATGTACCCTAGATAAAGAGGCTGAGTCCATTTCACCCATCTCTGTGTCTGAGTCCATCAGATACCTCTAAGAAGCAAAGACCATCCAGAGTTTTTCAGTCTCCATCAATATTTTTTTTCAGAGTCCATCAGGTGTTTTATAGAATCTGAGGCCATTTTGGCATTTTTCTGTCTTCAGCAAGTGTTTCACAGATGCAGAGGCCATGGGGCATTTTTCTGAGTCTGAGTTTAACCCTAGTCTTTCATTGTCAGAATACAGATATTTTTCAGAGTCAGAATCCACCAAGCATTTTTCTGAACGTAAGTCCATCCAGTGTTGCAGAGAGTCAGAGTCCACCTGGCACTGTTTGACTCTCATCAGGTTTTCTGCATAGGCTGAAGCCATTTGGTAGTTTTCTGCTTCTAGCAGGTGTTTCACAGAGTCTGAGTCTCTAGTATGTTTTTCTGAGTCCATTCCCCATATTACCAAGCCAGAGTCTTTCAAGTGTTGCTGTAAATCATAGTCCAAACCAATACCTCTATCAGAGTCAGAATCAATCACATCCTTCAGAGTCAGAGTCCACAAGGGGACTATCACTTTTAATTACTGTCAGATGTTGGAGACTTTTATAGTCCAAAGAACCAGATGAAATTTCGGAAACTTTTATGTCAGAAACTTCTGTTTCAGATTCATTTCCTTCATCCTGTTGCATAGTAACAGCTTCTTCATTACTCAAAGAAAAGCCAAACATGAATGAATACTTGTTTAGATATTCATCAAATGTTAGCAAACACATTATTTTTTTGTTGAAAATCCTATTTTAGGAAAGCATTACATAGTACATATTTTTATATTTCAGGCTGTACAAAGCAAGACAAAACACTAAGCTTCCTGTGAACAAATTGGAAGACTATCAGTGTACACAGATTTTACACTCATTTACATTTTGCCTCACATTAACTGTTTTACAGCACATCTGAAAGTAATTGCCTGGCTAGGCTACTTCCTTGCAACTATGCCATTTCCTTGTCCTTATTGATTCAATACATCATTATTCTGGAGGCTGAATATCATGCTAAAATGTAGTATAAAATAAAAGTAAACTATGTGTATATTTTACTCCATAATAAGATCTGTAGACTCAACTATCAATGAGGCTTATCTTGGAGTGCTGAGCTTTTCTGGAGAAAAATATTCAAAACTGTCAGGTACTCTTTCATTTTGAAGACAACAACTTGAAGAGGAAATCTACATTAACTTGATGACCTAATTGTAGTTATTGAACTAGTTATAGTTATTGGCTGCAAAGAAAAACAAATCATAAAGTTGTAATTTCTCAGTTGCATTTAAAATGAAACACGGTACACTTAGACACTTAGAGGACAGTATTGCTTTACTAGTAGTACCTGTGCTTAATAGAAAGTCATAGTGAAAACCTTTTCTGAAGTAAAATTTCAGAATTAATATTCAAACGTAAGAGCAGACATAGTAGACACTTATTCGGTACTGATATTTTCCCACAGAATTAGAAAAAAACTATTCTAACATTCACATGGAATAAAAAAAAAGCCTGAATAGCCAAAGCAATTCTAAGCAAAAAGAACAAAGCCAGAGGCATCACATTACCTGACTTTACGCTATAAGGCTATAGTAACTAAAACAGCATTGTACTTGTACAAAAACAGGTGCATAGACCAATGGAACAGAATAGAAAACTCAGGCAAAAAAAGCCACACACCTATAATCATATGATATTTGCAAGTCCAAAAAAAAAAAAAAAAAAAGAAGAAAAGCAATGAGTAAAGGAGTCCCCATTCAATAAATGGTGCTGGGATAACTGGATAGCCATATGCAGAAGATTGGAACTGGACTCCTTCCTTATACCGTATACAAAAGTTAGCTCAAAAGGGATTAAAGACTTAAATGCAAAACACAAAATTATAAAAACTCATGGAAGATAACCTAGGAAATATCTTTTTGCACATAAATCCTGGCAAAGATTTCATGACAAAGATGGCAAAAGCAAAAGCAATTGCAACAAAAACAAAAATTGAAAAGTGAGATCTAATTAAACTAAAGAGTTTCTGCACAGCAAAAGAAACTATCAACAGAGTAAACAGACACTGACAGAATGGGAGAAAATTTTTGCAAAATATGCTTTTGACAAAGGTCTAACATAAAGATTCTATATAGCATTTAAAAAATTAATACATGTAAAACAAACAACCCCATTAAAAAGTGGGCAACGGATATGAACAGATGCTTTTCAAAAGAAGACATACATACAGCCAACAAGCATATGAAAAAATGCTCAACATCACTAATCATTAGAGAAGTGCAAATCAAAACCACAATGAGATACCATCTCACATCAGGCAAGTGCAAATCAAAACCACAATGAGATACCATTGGCTCTTATTACAAAATGGCTATTATTACAAAAAGTAACAGATACTGGCAAGGTCACAGAGAAAAGAGAATGCTTATGCACTGGGGGTGGGAATGTAAATTAGTTCAGCCATTGTGAAAAGCAGTGTGACAATTTCTAAAAAAACTTTAAAATAATTACCATTCAACCCAGCAATCCCATTATTGTTGTTCTATTATAAAGACCTATGCATGTGTATGTTTATTTTAGCACTATTCACAATAGCAAAGACATGATATCAACCTAAATGCCCATCAGGAGTAGACTGGATAAAGAAAATGTGGTATATGTACATTATGAAAAACTACATAGCCAAAAAAGAATGAGACTATCGTCCTTTGAAGCAACATGGATGAAGCTGGAGGCCGTCATGCTTAGCAAACTAACAGGAACAGAAAACCAAATGTCACATGTTCTCACTTATACGTGGGAGCGAAACAATAGGAACACGTGGACACAGAGAGGACAACAGACACTGAGGTCTACTTGAGGGTGAAGGATGGGAGGAGGGAGAGAATCAAAAAACTACCTATCTGGTACTATGCATATTACTTGGATGACGAAGTCTTCTGTACAGCAAACCCTTGTGACAGGCAGTTTACCTATATAACAAACCTACATATGTACCCTTGAACCTAAAAAAAATTATAAAGTGTACAAACCAAGAAGGTATCTGACTACTGTTCCAAAATCATAGAAAGGTCTATTCAATCATGACTTGTCTATCACTAGTTTTCATTATTTTAGAAGTCAAGACAAAAAGTAAGGGACAAGGAAAAACACAAGCAAATTTTATTTAACTAGATATAATTTATGCTTAATCACATAATATCTTCCTTCATAAATTGGTAACTAATATTCTTTTATGTGTTTGATTTATCAGGACACTTTGCCTCCTCAGGAACTATACAGCTGCTTGTACTCTTTACAGAATAACCTACAGCAGCTGTGCATTTTAACACTCCATGGGGAAAAATATAATAGAAAATACAGTGAATATGGAATTCACACTGGTTATTTAGATTACCACACTGCCTGAAGCTCTGGGGACTCTTGGCTATATTAAAGTTTTATGCCTGCCTTTTGGAACACAAAACCAAATATTTTCTTTAGCTAGAATAATTTCAAAGATGATACCAAGTACCAGAAATTGTAGGTACCAGAAAATTCCTAGTAACACCACTTTCCAGAAGTTGCACTTTTGAAATAAACCTGTTCTTTTGTTCTAAACATTTAACTTCAGTTAACATCAAAAGAGGAGAAACAATATCTATGAATTTATTAATTAAAACTCTATAAAATCTAATCTCTCTTTAGCTCTAAGAGTATTTTCCTGAGAACTGGAATTCTGTGCAGTGCTAAGTTCTTATTGAGAGAGAAAATTGCTGTGAAACCTAAACTCAAATAAATTTTTAAATAAATGTCTCCACCTAATGAATTTATAATAAAGTGTGCCCTTTTTCCAGGCAGTTGCTCATTTTTTTTCTTCGAATAACTGATTTACAGGTTTGCATTGTACATTAAACTGATTTTCAGTGAAGTCTGCAAAGTTCTGTCCAAAGGTTAAAATCCTGATCTCTCTTTTCTATCTGCCATTTTACTGCATCTTATATAGTACTGTTAAGTTGTCATTTTGGGGTGGTGGGCTGTGTGTGTGTGTGTGTGTGTGTGTGTGTGTGTTGTTGTTGTTCTATAATCTTAACAAATTACTTCAGCCATTAAGATGAAATTTATTACACAGAACATTTTCTGATCAAGTGACATCAGAGCAATGACTACAAGCCTATAATATACAACTGCATTCTAACTATCCATTGTTTTGAAATAAATTGACTCATGGGGCATTTAGTCCTCAGAGCTCAATAGATGACAATAAGTGTACTCCAAGGTTCATGTGAAATGTAAAAATAAAAAAAAAAAACAGCTTCTATTAATGCCCTATATTAGACTTTATAAAGAGTTTTTTCTCTGTAATTTTTATTGGAAAAATGTATCTAACTAGTGTTAATCTGTAATGCAATTCCATACAAAGAAAGTTATAGCATGCAATTTGCAAAATTTTATGGAATTTAGGGCTTAAATAGGGAGATATAGGAGAGGGAAGGAGAAAATGGTAAGCAGCCCATTTACCTTCTAAAGGAAATAAAGCTCTCTACTAGGGAACCTGAATCCTCAATAGTCCTCCTTTTTCTGTAAACTATGTCCATCATTGTACATTCATTGTATATTTCCCTACAGGTTTACTTTCAGAAAGCTTCAGAATAATAATGTTTGTCTGCAATTTAATGACAAGTAAAGAAGCCAGATTATCTAGGTATTTTTAACAAGCACAGGTCAATACAGCCCAGTTGAAGAAAGAGTGGGCTAGTTTGAAGGTCTGGCAAACTATGCCCCATGGGCCAAATCCAGTTCACCACCTATTGTGGTACGACCCAAGAGCATACAATGTATTTTACATTTTTATTACTACAATGTAAAAAAGTCTATTAGCCCATGAATGAGAACAGTTGCTTCAAGAATTGAGGACATTGTCTCTTGGCTTGCAAAGCCTACAATATTTACAATCTGTTCCTTTATGGAAAAAGTTTGCCAACCTCCGAACTAGATGAGCTCCAAAGCCTTTTGTGACACAGAGTTCATGAATCTGTGCCTTTATGCAAGATAAAAAGCCCTCCTAGTACTTTAAGATAGCTTTTCAATGTAGATAAATAATTGGTCTGCATAAATTGCTGAGACTTTAGAGGCTTCTCTTTGTATTTTTAATATTGTCAAAGTCAAAAGGTAGTTTTTCCCTATGGAAAATTGTGATTTAGCTAAAAAAGGAATTTGTAAGTTGTGTACAAAAAGATGCTCTGTGAATCTTCTCATTTGGACTGAAAACAATAATAATCCAATTAACCTGTAAATGCTACACATGGAGGAGCCTTTTCACATTAAAAGAACTTGTGAATGCTGAACCATCTAAGATGTTTTCCTTTTATACCTAAAAGCTGCTTTTAAGAGATGCCAAGAGAATGAGGGGACAATTTAAGAATGTATTCCCTGGTTCCAGAAGAGTAGAAATGTGTAGCTCACATCTAAAGAGAGGAGTCTACAAAGTCAGTCATTAATAAAAATCATTCCTGTTTCTTACCAACTAAAATTTTCCTTTTTAGGTTTACATGCTTTACAGAACAACTTGAATCCTGTAAGTTGGAGAACTGGACATAATGTAAATTAAACACTTCTTCATTTAACATTGTCATCATTCTTTACCAAAATCTCTTTTATTCATATATATTTTGTCAAATTAAACATTATATATCTATTATAGTATATGGAAGATTAGTACTACTTAAAATGACCAAATATCTGAAAATGTAAGAAACTATTTCTAGCTATACTCCAAAGAGTAAATGCTATTATGACATTACTTTCTCTTAAATTTATTTATTTATTCCTTTTCCATATATACATATATGAATATGAATATATATGATTATTTCCTTACTTTTTTCTATTTACCTAGGTATCTATGGCCATATAGTCTTTTAAACAAACAACCATTTGAACTAGTGATTCTCAACGTGTCTATCAGTAATACAATGTTTTCAACCTTTCATAGTTAATGAGTCATATTACAGTATTAACAAAAATACTGGAAAGGATGCTTCAGAGAAAAATGAATGTTAATGAATTTATAGTTGCCAAATAGTCTACAAGCAAAGTTTATGTTCAGTTATAGAACATTTTTGTTGCATTCTTGATTAAAATGCAAAATCATGAATTGAAATAGACCTGTGCTTAATAAATAAAACTTAAAGAGCTGTATCCTAATAAAAATTTTAATATGTGTGAAAGCTATTAAAGTAAAAAGCATTAATTAAAAATTCATATCAAAGTGTTAGATCATGTAGATAGCTAGATATGAACAGGAGGGGAAACTCCTAGTAGAAAAAAAAAAGAAAAAATGTCTTGGAAGGCTCATACCTGAGGGAACACCCCAAATTTGCAATTTGCATATTAATAACATCTCTAATGCTGGAGTGGGTGGGGACTTAGTCAAATGTGAGTGAGAAGAAGAGGAGTTACCTACACAGAAAGAAATACCCATGAATGCCTCTTAAGATGTCCCAATAATCATCCACTCTGCAGTTAAAACGTCAGAATACTGCTAGCTACATGCTGATAAGGACAAACGGGACATTTCTATGAGAAACCTGGCACCATAAGTACAGATTAGCACTGAGAAGGAAATTCCAAGTAGATACGCATTTGCAATAGGTATGGATTTCACCACTCTACAACCTTCCTGGGGTGACAGTAATGAGCAGGACCTCCATCAGGCAGGATTTGTATTAATCTCCTGCTCTTGCATGCGCATTAACTAACAGTAAGAGTGGCTCCCACAAGCCTGAGTAGAGACTACCCAGGCATGTAGGGACTTATGGCAGGCGTGTGAAAACTAGACAAAGGACAGAGGTGGGGACTTGAGACAGAGGCGGGAATTTGAAGAAGTCCCACATGATAAAAATCCCTGCACAGGACCCTCAGAGCTGTTTTTTTGCAGGATCAGCTTGCTTCTCCCTTAGAGTGTACCTATTTTTTCCTACAATATGCTTTTCACACTATATTTCTTTTCAGTAAAGAGCTCTGCTGTCTTTGTGCCATCTGTTGGTTGAAATCTTTCTTCTAAGTTTAGGGAAACACTGGTACATCAGCTCTCCTCAGTAATATTCCTTGGTGCTGAAACCCAGGACTTCGCCTAGTCCAAGCAAGGTTCTCCGAGGTAAGTGCCGGGAGAAATTTCAGACCTCCTATTAGACTGCCTCTGCTTCTTCCTGCTGTAATCCAAAAATAAAATTCGAAGGGCCCCCACAACCATCTGAATGAACTCCCTTCTCAGCCAGGACACTCTAAATTTAACCTGAAAAACTGATTCTGGCCATGATGGGAAGCAGGGTTGGACATACCTCATTATGCCCTCCTTCCTTTTGGAATTCAAGAAAAGCTGACAAGCATTTAACATCAACGCAGACCGTAAGTCTGATAAGAAACATTTCCAATCTATTGTCTTTGAAGTCAGCTACCTGTAGGTTTCATCTATATGATAAAACTTTTGTCTCCACAGCCTCCTGTCATAACCCAGACATTCCTTTCCATTGATAATAACTGTTTCAACCAATTGCCAATCAGAAAAACATTTTTAAATCTACCTATAACCTGGAAGCCCCCACTTCGAGTAGTCTTGCCTTTCTGGACCGAACTAATGCATATCTTAAATGTATTTGATTGATGTCTCATGACTCCCTAAAATGTATAAAACCAAGCTTCACCCTGACCAAGTGGGCATATGTTCTCACGGTAACTCATATTTTCCTCAGAATAAATCTCTTCAAATATTTTACAGAGTTTGACCTTTTCCTCTATACTACTCTAATTCTAAGGCTATTCTTGCCACTTTAAGATGAGACTTTCCTTCTCCTGCTCACTTTCAATTCCCTTCAATTCCCCAGTGCAATTCCCTTCAATTTCAGTAACTTTTGCTCCCTCTGGTTGATTTTTCAGCTCACCCAGAAAGGTGGCAAGTGGAGGTGGGAGGACTTAAAGACCACACCATGCAGATCTAAGTTACTGTAATTCTCCCTGATAGGAGGCTTGACCTGTTGGCAGGGAATGGCTTAGGTCATGCAATGACTAGAGAATTCTATATATTTTAACTAAAGCTACTATCTTCCTTTGAGTTGGCTATTTTCCTTCCCTTTTATTGCATTTTATTTCCAGGACAAAATATGCCCCTGTAGGTAATCAATATCACAAATCAGTCCACCTACTCATTGCTGTCTCTTTGCCCATGGAGGGGCTTTCTTGAATACCTCCTCCTCATGCAATCCCCTTGCAGAGCCTGCTCTTCTGGCTCATGCTGTGTTTACATTACTGTTCGGAGCTGAAATTCCCTATACGCCTGCTCTGAACCATATATTTATTTTTTCCCCACTAATGAAGTTCACCTTCATCCTTTCTCTTACTTCCTTTCTCACTACTGTGGCCAAAATTGACATGATCCTCATTTAAAGGCATGCCTTATTTACTATCAATCCTTCTCCAGTTGAATACTCTTCTAAAACACCTCACTTTGTGGCTCCTTAAACAGGCCGTCCAACTGCTCTGGACAGCCATCTGTGGCCCTCTTACTCATTCTTCCATATTTCTTTACAACTAGGGTCTCTTACAGGCCAAGGGGAGGGTTTTTTTTTTTTTTTCCTTTGTCTTATAAGGCCATTATTGCCAAACCATGAAGCCCTAAGGGGCTTCTTGCTGTTTGTTGAGAAATCAGACAGAAAATACTCCTGGGGCTCCCTTTGTTGCTAATGTGATTAAAAGGGAGACCTGAAAGACTGGCATCTGGAGCCCTATGCTGATTCTGGGGCCCCTCAAAGGTAAAGGATGATTCACCTTTATGGGTAATAGGTAGAGGCACAGGGTGCCTCACCGAGGCAAAGGTAAGGAATGCCTCACCTTTATGGTTTATCATAGGAATAAGTAGGGTGACATCTCCTCTATCCTGTGAACTATCAGACCAGGAAGCCTGGCCAGAAGTAGGAAGTTTGAATTTTAATATCATCCACCATTTGACATTTTCTGCTGAAGTCAGGGCAAATTGTCAGAGGTCCCCTACTTGCAAACTTTCATGGCCCTGAGGGAAAACTCTGATCTTTGTAAAGCCTGTAGAATACACCAAACCACCCTGGCTATGCTCCATCATCTACTCCAGAGCCCTCCACCAGGGGACCTCAAATATTCCTCAGCCTCCCCGACCCAAGAGCAAATACGAGAAACAGGCACCCCAACTCCTTCTCCGATATATCCTACCATCAGGCCTATCAAGTCAGCCCTGCCTTACACTGAGCCCTCTAACCCACTCTCCAGACTCTGCCCATTACAAGTGGTAAGTGGACCAATATGGCCAGTCAGAGTCCAAGTTCCCTTTTCTATGCAGGACCTTTCTCAAGTTAAGGAAGACCTGGGAAAATTACGGATTATCCCGAGAAATTCATATAGCACTTTTGTAAATTAACTCTTACTTTTGAGCTTACCTGGAGGGATATGATACAAGCATCCTCTTAGGACAAACTCTCTCATAAGAAGAAAAGAAAAACTTGTGAGACAACACTCTGTTGCAAGGATGACCTGCACCTGGCAAATGTCAACTACTCCACAAGAGCTACAGTTGTTCCCTATGAGGATCCCAATCCGGATTACAATACCCAGTAGGAATGTGGGCCAGAAAGCATATGCTACCATACCTAATAGAGGGAATTAAAAGGAGTAAAGTCAAACCTGAAAATTATAATAAGTTAGCCACCATAGACTGAGGGCCAAATGAAAACCCCACAGCCTTTCTTGAGATGCTCTGGGAAACTCTTATCAAACGTGCAGACCTAGACCTGGGACCGCCAGAAGGCCAATTAGTCCTAAAAGATCATTTCCTTACCCAAGCTGCTTCAGATATTAGGAGAAAATTGCAAAGGCTAGTTTTGGGACCTAATGCCCTATGTCAGAAATTCTCAAATTGGCCTCCTTAAGTCTTTTATAACTGAGATCAGGATGAAAAGAAAGGGGCCAATGAGAAGGAGCAATGGAAAGACAGGAGGCATGTTCAATTATTGGCTGCTTTACAAGTCTACCAGCCCTCTACAGGTTCCCCTAAAAATTCCCTCCCAGGGAATTGCCATCGGTGCATAATGCCAGGCCACTAGAAGGTAAGCTGCCTTGATGGGCTAAATGGGAGAAAGCCCGACAAGGCCTGCCCCCTCTGACATCAGCCCAGCCACAGAAAAGGGACTGTCCCAAGAACCGGAAGACTCCAGTAATGGCTTTGAGCTGAACGGGACCTCTGTTCCAACCGTCTCCAAATCTGACATCATCATCAAATAGACAGAACTCTGGGCAACACTGAATGTGGCAGGTAAGACAATTCATTTTTTCTCGAATTTGGGAGCAGCTGACAAGCACTGTTGAATACAGGTTGCTGGCAACTTTACGATCTTATTATTTGGACTAGGTAAAAATTCCCAGAATGCTAATGAAGAGACTTATTTGTTTATAAAACTGCTAACCAAAGGAGCACAAAAAATTAGTTGAATACCTAGAAAATACTTTGCCAGATTTTCGTTCTAAACCAGTCAGTAATAAAATTGTTTAGATGTGCAGTTTTAATGTCATTCATGGTCCAAATTAATTTTGCTGTAATAACCCATCAGTTTTCAGGTCTCTGCACCTAAATAGGAGAAACAAAACTGATATTTAAAAGAACATAAGTCTAATGTTAAACATAAACTCATGGAGAAGCTGTATGGCTGCTCAGTCCCTTCTGAGTCCTTAAAGCTTTTGTTATTAAAAGCTCTGCATTTCAAGACTCATCATGGAAGAGTTAAAATGATCCAAATTAAAAATTTATATATTGGTGTGGTTACTGTTCTAAAATGCTAAAATAGTTCGTGACCAATATTTGGTTTATCAAACTCATATTCTTGGGATGACAATCAAAACTTCAGGTACACATCTGCTACCTGATAACCCATTCAAACATTTATAGAGTGATTTTATTAAATTGCCATTTTCAATGCATTTTTTTCTGGTTGTATAAAAGCTTTCCAGGCTGAGGTAGGAGAATCACTTGACCCTGGGAGGCGGAGGTTGTGAGCCGAGATTGCACCACTGCACTCTAGCCTGGACGACAAAGCAATATTCCACCTCAAAAAAAAAAAAAAGCTTTCCTATGTCAGAGGGTTTATACTGTAACAGTTGTAACAGCAGCTAGGATATGTGTTTTCTTCATAGGGCATTCTTAGAGAAATCTCCAGTGATAGAATTACTTGTTACACTGGACAAGTTGTAAAAGAGTTAAAAAATTAAAAAAAAAGTATTACAGATGCAACAGCATTAAGCAAGGCTAACTGAATTAACTGGAGTGCTTTGGTCAAAGGTCCTGCAGATTGATGACAATCAGATCAACTTCCAGTATAAAACATAAGTTGACACCTTATAAAATAGTATCTGAAAAGCCTATGGACCTAATAATAAAAGATCATGTATCATCTACTCGTAAACTCTGGTATGACTAAATCCTGCAAGGCTTTAATGCATTATGCCAAATCATATTTTCAACAGATTAAAAAAAAAAAAAACTTTTCATGGTCCACTGAGTGAGAACAATCAACACCTTTACAGTATAGAACTTAGAGACTGGATCTTCTAAGAACAACAGCAGAGAAAGATTGTCTTTGCCATCCACACTGCAGCAAAATTTTAGGACCTCGAACACCGGGTTTGTAATCTCCAAACCAAGAAGTAGCCATCCAGATCTCTGAAACTGTATGCCCACTGGAGACCTTAAAGTAAAGCTAACTAGGGAAGTTTCTCCCCAGAAGCAGATGGCATCACCTATGTGGACAGCGCTTTCCCCATATCAAAGATCAAGACTTCCCTGCTGTCATGAGACTTTTTTTTTTTTTTTTTTTTTTGGCTTTTTACTCAAGTTTGTTTCAAAAGAAAACTTTATATCACCGTGAAAACAGAAAACCTGTCTCACATGCCATAAATAAATGTAATCATGAAAATAAATTCAATGAAACTCTTATCCCTCATTTTTTTCATTGCTTATGCCTAAACAAATAATAGAACTAATAACGCAGTCTCATGTGTGCACTAATGGGGTATACTTTCATTTGTGGATAATTTCACAGCCAAACTTTTATATGGACAACCTTATGCCTTGATAAATGAAAGATGAAGGGCCAGTGTGGGTGAGAAACTGTAGCCTTATTACTTCATAATGAGAACTTGAACACTGGTCCACTCCTCTTAACCAACATCATAGGTTAAAGAGAACATTGCCAGGAGACCTTCACTATTCTGGATGGGCGTCATTTGTTGGGTCTCTTTTTCCGTGGTTTGGAATAAATGAGGCAAAGATTAGAACTCTATCCCTCACAGTAGGCTTTATAGCAGATTCTACTGCAAAGGCTATGACTGCATAATATATATTAAATTCTCCTGCTAAAGTTATGCTAAATAATAGAATTGCTGTAGATTACTTACTAGCTAAACAGAGAAGTGTCAGTAAGGTTGCTGATACTTCTAGTTGTACATGGAGATATACATTGGATATCATAGAGATTTAATTGTAGGGGATTAACAAACAGGCTGCTTGGTTAAAGCAAGTAGACTCTTCATGTGGCTCATTCTTTGATCTATTTGATTTTAGTTGATTTGGTTCATGGTGACCCTGGCTAAAGAGCGTACTCCAAACTCTTCATATTATCCTCCTGATAGTGATAATAGTAATCTCCTTGATGTGCTGTATCATCTCAAGAGTTTTAAATGTCTGCATATTTACATTAAACATCAAATGTCTCTCGAATGGCAAATGGTCTCTTCTTCAACTGGAATGAAAAAATCTCAAAGAAATGTGTGACCATAAGAACACCATAACATGTGAATGGCATGCTGAGACTGGAAACCCCAAACGACAGTAACTGAGAGTGGCACTAAGATCTAAGTTTTGGTCGTATTCTCACCTAAGTGAGTTTGAGGTTTTCAAAATGGGGGGATTTTTTAACAAAATTATGAGATACCGTTGTTTCAGACTGAGCTCATGCACTAGACCCCAACAGACCAGATAAAAACAAAATTGAATCACTTGTGCTAAATGCATCATAACTGATCTGAAACTTTAAGAAAACAGATCCTAAAACAGACCAGGTTTTGTTTTTCTCCTGTAAACAGTAGATTCCAATACAAGGAGGTTCCCTCTTCTCTAATGCTTTTAAAAATAATAACCTGAAGTTCTCGTTCCCACCTTACAAAACCCACTGTTCTGCTATTTCCCAGCGGTTATTCGGAGCAAATAAATACATTTACGGTGATGATAGTGATATCAATGACTAAAGTTTGGTCATTCTCTCAATTTTGAGAGATAAATTTTAAAATCAATTTTAGCCTAAAACTGCCTCCTTACATGTTTTAAGTTTGGCCTAAAGTGTCTCTATACACAGTAAACAGAAACTTAACTGGAGGTATAAATAAACTGTAACCTGCTCTTGTACCAATCACCAAGTTTCAGCCAATCAAAAGTTGCCAGCTGTTCAAATCATGTTCCAAATAAGGCAAAAGCTGAGCTGTAACCAATCTGGCTGTTTCTGTACCTGATTTCCATTTTTCTGTACCTCCCTTTCCTTTTACTGCCCATAAATCTTCTTCCACCACGTGACTGTGCTGCAGTTTCCCTGAGCCTACTCACTTGGGAGGCTACTCAATCTGTGAATTATTCTTTACTCCATTAAACTCTGTTAAATTTAATCCATCTAAGGTTTTCCCTTAACAGTGGGCATCATGCTTCGACTTACTCAACTCCCTCCTTTCTACTTTCATAAAGAAAGAAGTTTGTCTCTCCTCGAGATAAGTGGCAATTAACAAACCCAGATGGATTACTCTCATGGACCAACTCCCCACCCACTTAAAGTCTTTATCCCTTTAGTATCTTTTTTAAAATGCACATCCCTGTATTTTAAAAAGTCTCCTGCTTTTTCTTTCGCCAGAGTGAAGCTCAGGTTACACTGAGGTATCTCCTGTTTTTCAATAATAATTACTGAGTAAAAGATCTTTCTACCGTATTTACCCAGTGTTTGGCTTTAACACCATAACAATTTTATTGAAAAAATGTAGCTGAACATCTTGTTTCCAAATTTGATATTCTGAATGGTACTTCAAGAATGCATTTACATTATCGTTATCTTTGGAATCATTGGTATTTCCAGTAAATACTGACGAGAATTTCAGTTAAAATCCTTGCACCTGACAAAGATTTGTTCTGAAAATTTCAAGTATATACAACAAAAGTAAAGTCCCAAATAATTTAATAATAAACTATGCTGCCAGTAATAAGTCTGGTGATTTATCATTTCTGATACTTCCCCATGGTAACCTAGCCTGGCCCTTTAGCATCATCCATAGTATTACATGAAACACTTATTTGCTTAAAGTTTCTGATAGCTGAAAAATGATGTATGCAGTTTGCCTCAAAATTTTATGAGAATATTTAAAATGTTCATAAATTGTAAGAGAAAATGTTTTTAATAAGGTGCATCTTAGCTGGGATGATGAGCTCCAGAACCACATAAGGTGCTAGGAAGGTCCAAGTAGGATTATAAATGTTCATATATGATTTCAATTGAAATCCAAAGTTCATTACATTTGTTTATTTATTTATTTATATTTATTTTTATTGTACTTTAGGTTCTAGGATACATGTGCACAACATGCAGGTTTATTACATAGGTATACCTATGCCATGTTGATGTGCTGCACCCATCAACTCATCATTTACATTAGGTATTTCTCCCAATGCTATCCCTCCCCCAGTACCCTACCCACTGACAGACCCCAGTGTGTGATGTTCCCTGCCCTGTGTCCATGTGTTCTCATTGTTCAACTCCCACCTATGAGTGAGAACATGCAGTGTTTGGTTTTCTATCCTTGTGATAGTTTACTTAGAATGATGGTTTCCAGCTTCATCCATGTCCCTGCAAAGGACATGAGCTCATCCTTTCTACGGCTGCATAGTATTCCATGGTGTATATGTGCCACATTTTCTTTATCTAGTCTCTCATTGATGGGCATTTGGGTTGGTTCTAAGTCTTTGCTATTGGGAATAGTGCCACAATAAACATATGTGTCCATGTGTTTTTATAGTAGCATAATTTATAATCTTTTGGGCATATATCCAGTAATGGGATTGCTGGGTCAAATGGTATTTCTAGTTTTAGATCCTTGAGGAATTTTGCCCATGCCTGTGTTCTGAATGGTATTGCCTAGGTTTTCTTCCAGGGTTTTTTTTTTTTTTTTTTTTTTTTTTTTTTTTTAATTAAGATTATTTATTACAGAGTTTGGTTCTTTTTTTTTTTTTTTTTTAGATAATTTGCCTTTTATTATTTATTTATTTTTTAATTATACTTTAAGTTCTAGGGTACATGTGAACAATGTGCAGGTTTGTTACATATGTATACATGTGCCATGTTTGTGTGCTGCACCCATTAACTCATCATTTACATTAGGTATATCTCCTAATGCTATCCCTCCCCCAGCTCCACTCCCCACAATAGGAGCTGGTGTGTTCTTCCAGGGTTTTTATGGTGTTAGGTCTTACACTTAAGTCTTTAATCCATTTTGAGTTAATTTTTGTATATGGTGTAAGGAAGGGGTCCAGTTTCAGTTTTCTACATATGACTAGCCAGTTTTCCCAGCACCATCCTTTCCCCATTTCTTGTTTTTGTCAGGTTTGTCAACAATCAGATGGCTGTAGATGTGTAGTGTTATTTCTGAGGCCTTTGATCTGTTCCATTGGTCTATATATCTGTTTTGGTACCAGTACCATGCAGTTTTGATTACTGTAGCCTTGTAGTATAGTTTGAAGTCAGGTAGCGTGATGCCTCCAACTTTGTTCTTTTTGCTTAGGATTGTCTTGGCTATGCAGGCCTGTTTTTGGTTCCGTATGGATTTTAAAGTAGTTTTTCTTTTTTTCTTTTTTCTTTTTTTTTCCAATTCTGTGAAGAAAGCCAGCGGTAGCTTGATGGGGATAGCATTAAATCTGTAAATTACCTTGGGCAGTATGGCCATTTTCACAATATTGATTCTTCCTATCCATGAGCATGGAATGTTCTTCCGTTTATTTCTGTCCTCTTTTATTTCAATGAGCAGTGGTTTCTAGTTCTGCCTGAAGAGGCCCTTCAGATTTCTTGTGAATTGTATTCCTAGGTATTTTATTCTCTTTGTAGTAATTGTGAATGAGAGTTCACTCATGCTTTTGCTCTCTATTATTGGTGTATAGGAATGCTTGTGATTTTTGCACATTGATTTTTTATCCTGAGACTTTGCTGAAGTTTCTTATCAACTTAAGGAGATTTTGGGCTGAGATGATGGGGTTTTCTAAATATACAATCATGTCATCTGCAAACAGAGACAATGTGACTTCCTCTTTTCCTAATTGAATACCCTTTATTTCTTTCTCTTGCCTGATTGCCCTAGCCAGAACTTCCAACTTTATGTTGAATAGGAATGGTGAGAGAGGGCATCCTTGTCTTGTGCTGTTTTTCAAAAGGAATGTTTCCAGTTTTTGCCCATTCAGTATGATATTGGTTGTGGGTTTGTCATAAATAGCTCTTATTATTTTGAGATACGTTTTATTAATACCTAGTTTATTGAGAGTTTATAGCATGAAGGGGTGTTGTATTTTTAGAAGGCCTTTTCTGCATCTATTGAGATAATCATGTGGTTTTTGTCATTGGTTTTGTTTATGTGATGGATTACGTTTATTGATTTGCATATGTTGAGCCAAACTTGCATCCCAAGGATGACGCTTATTTGATCGTGGTGTATAAGCTTTTTGATGTGCTGCTGGATTCGGTTTGCTAGTATTTTACTGAGGATTTTCGCATCGATGTTCATCAGGGATATTGGCCTGAAATTTTCTTTTTTTGTTGTGTCTCTACCAGGCTTTGGTGTCAGGATGATGCTGGCCTCATAAAATGAGTTAGGGAGGATTCCCTTTTTTTTCCATTGATTGGAATAGTTTCAGAAGGAATGGTGCCAGTTCCTCTTTGTACCTCTGGTAGAATTCGGCTGTGAATCCATCTGGTCCTGGACTTTTTTGGTTGGTAGACTACTAATTACTGCCTCAATTTCAGAACCTGTTGTTGGTCTATTCAAAGATTCAACTACTTCCTGGTTTAGTCTTCACGGGGTGTATGTGTCTAGGAATTTATCTATGTCTTCTATATTTTCTAGTTTATTTGCATAGAGGTGTTTATAGTATTCTCTGATGATATTTTGTATTTCTCTGGGATCAGTGGTGATATCCCCTTTATCATTTTTTATTGCATCTATTAGATTCTCTCTATTTTCTTATTTATTAGTCTTGCTAGTGGTCTATCAATTTTGTTGGTCTTTTCAAAAAAAAAAAATCTCATGGATTCATCGATTTTTTGAAAGTTTTTTGTGTCTCTATCTCCTTCAATTCTGCTCTGATCTTAGTTATTTCTTGTCTTCTGCTAGCTTCTGAATGTGTTTGCTCTTGCTTCTCTGGTTCTTTTAATTGTGATATTAGGGTGTCGATTTTAGATCTTTGCTGCTTTCTCTTGTGGGCCTTTAGAGCTATAAATTTCCCTCTATACAATGCTTTAAATGTGTCCCAGAGATTCTGGTACGTTGTGTCTTTATTCTCATCGGTTTCAAAGAACATCTTTATTTCTGTCTTCATTTCGTTATTTACCCAGTATTCATCCAGGAGCAGGTTGTTCAGTTTCCATTTAGTTGTGCAGTTTTGAGTGAGTTTCTTAATCCTGAGTTTTAATTTGATTGCACTGCGGTCTGAGAGACTGTTATGATTTCCGTTCTTTTGCATTTGCTGAGGCGTGTTTTACTTCCACTTATGTGGTCAATTTCAGAATTAGTGCAATGAGGTGCTGAGGAGAACGTATATTCTTTTGATTTGAGGTGGAGAGTTCTGTAGATGTCTATTAGGTCTTCTTGGTTTAGAGCTGAGTGCACGTCCTGAATATCCTTATTAATTTTCTGTCTCATTGATCTGTCTAATATTGACAGTGAGATGTTAAAGTCTCTCACTATTATTGTGTGGGAGTCTAAGTCTCTTAGTAGGTCTCTGAGAACTTGCTTTATGAATCTAGATGCTCTTGTATTTGGTGCATATATATTTAGGATATTAGCTCTTCTTGTTGCAGTGATTCCTTTACCATTATGTAATGCCCTTCTTTGTCTCTTTTGATCTTTGTTGGCTTAAAGTCTGTTTAATCAGAGATTAGTATTGTACCCCCTGTTTTTTTTTTTTTTTTTTTTTTTTTTTTTTTTTTTTTTTTTTTTTTTTTTTTTTTTTTTTTTTTTTTTTTTTTTTTTTTTTTTTGCTTTCCTCACATTTCCTTGGTAAGTATTTCTCCATCCCTTTATTTTGAGCCTATGTGTCTTTGCATGTGAGATGGGTCTCCTGAATACAGCACACCGATGGGTCTTGACTCTTTATCCAATTTGACAGTGTCTTTTAATTGTGGCATTTAGCCCATTTACATTTAAGGTTAACATTGTTTTGTGTGAATTTGATCCTGTCATTATGATGCTAGCTGATTATTTTGCCCATTAGTTGATGCAGTTTCTTCATCATGTTGATGGTGTTTACAATTTGATATGTTTTTACAGTGGCTGGTACTGGTTGTTCCTATTCATGTTTAGTGCTTCCTTCAGGAGCTCTTGTAAGGCAGGCCTGGTGGTGACAAAAATCTCTCAGCATCTGGTTGTCTATAAAGGATTTATTTTTCTTTCACTTGTGAAGCTTAGTTTGGGTGGATATGAAATTCTGGGTTGAAAATTCTTTTCTTTAAGCATGTTGAATATTGACTCCCACTCTCTTCTTGCTTGTAGGGCTTCTGAAGATAGATCTACTGTTAGTCTGATGGGCTTCCCTTTGAGGGTAACCCGACCTTTCTCTCTGACTTCCCTTAACATTTTTTATTTCATTTTAACCTTGGTGAATCTGGTGATTATGTGTCTTGGGGCTGCTCTTGTCAAGGAGTATCTTTGTGGTATTCTCTGTATTTCCTGAATTTGAATGTTGGCCTGTCTTTCTAGGTTGCAGAAGTTCTCCTGGATAATATCCTGAAGAGTGTTTTCCAACTTGATTCCATTTTCCCCATCACTTTCACATACACCAATCAAACGTAGATTTGGTCTTTTCACATAGTCTCATATTTCTTGGAATCTTTGTTCATTCCTTTTCATTCTCTTTTCTCTAATCTTGTCTCCTCACTTTATTTCATTAAGTTGATCTTCAATCTCTGATATCTTTTCTTCTGCTTGATCAATTTGGCTATTGATACTTGTGCATGCTTCACGAAGTTCTTGTGCTGTGTTTTTCAGCTCCATCAGGTCATTTATGTTCTTCTCTAAACTGGTTATTCTAGTTATCAATTCATCTAACCTTCTTTCAAGGTTCTTAGCTTCCTTACCTTGGGTTAGAACATGTTCCCTTAGCTAGGAGAAATTTGTTATTACCCACCTTCTGAAGCCTACTTCTGTCAATTTGGCAACTCATTCTCTGTCCAGTTTTGTCCCCTTGCTGGAGAGGAGTTGTGATCCTTTGGAGGTGAAGAGGTGTACTGGTTTTTGGAATTTTCAGCATTTTTACACTGTTTTTTCCTCATCTTCATGGATAGATTTACCTTTAGCCTTTGATGTTGTTGACCTTCGGATGGGGTCTCTGAATGGACATCCTTTTTGTTGATGTTGATGTGATCCCTTTTTGTTCGTTAGTTTTCTGTCTAACAGTCAGGCCCCTGAGCTGCAAGTCTGCTGGGGTCTTCTGGAGGTCCACTCCAGACCCTGTTTGCCTGGGTATCACCAGTGGAGGCTACAGAACAGCAAAGGTTGCTGTCTGTTCCTTCCTCTAGAAGCTGCATCTCAGAGGGACACCAGCTAGATTCCAGCCAGAGCTCTCCTGTATGAGGTGTCTGTCAGTCCCTATTGGGAGGTGTCTCCTAATCAGGATACGTGGGGGTCAGAGACCCACTTGAGGAGGCAGTCTGACCCTTAGCAGAGCATGTACTTTGTGCTGGGAGATCTGCTGCTCTCTTCAGTCCTGTCAGGCAGGGACGTGTAAGTCTGCTGAAGCTGTGCCCACAGCCACCCCTTCCCCCAGGTGCTCTATTAAGCTACTTAAGGACATGCCAGAGAAAGGTGAAAACCCATTTAAAAAAATTAGACAAACAAACAGACAAAAAATACAAGATATGGATTAAAAAGTCTCCAGGAAATAGATATCATATAGAAAATAAATCACAACTTTGAGAAATAAAAGACATGCTTAGAAAAATTAAAAATACACTGGAAATTGTTAACTCTAGAATGAAAGAAGTAGAAGAAAGAAATTCACGGCTAGAAGACAAGACTTTTGAATTAACACAATATAACAAAGACAAACAAGACAGAAATAAAATAATAAACAAATGAAACAGGAGATATTACAACCGATACCACAGAAATACAAAAGATTATTCAAAGCTACTATGAACACCTCTATGCACACAAACTAGAAAAACTAGAGATGATGGATAAATTCCTGAAAATATACAACCCTCCTAAATTGAACCAGGAATAAATAGAAACTCTGAACAGACCAATAACAAGTAGTGAGAATGAAGTAGTAATTTAAAAAACATTGACAAAAAAAGTCCAGGGCCAGTCCAGGGCCAGATGAAATTACAACTGAATTCTATCAGAAGTTCAAAGAACAATTGGTACCAATCCTACTGAAACTATTCTGAAAGATATAGAAAGAAGGGATCCTCCTTAAATTATTTTATGAACCCAATATCACCCTAATACCAAAACCAGGAAAGGATGTAACAAAAGAAGAAAACTGCAGACCATTGTTCATGATGAACATTAATTTAAAAATCCTCAATAAAATACTATCTAACTCAATCCAATAACATATCTGAAAGATAATACATTATGATCAAATGAGTTTCATACCAGAGATTCAGGGTTGGTTTAACATATGTAAGTCAATAAATGTGATACACTACATAAACATAAGTAAAAACAAAAATCATATCAATAGCTATAGAAAAGGCATCTGACAAAATCCAACACCACTTTATTGTTAAAACCTTCAGCAAAACTGACATAGAAGAGACATATCTTAAGGAATAAATGTCATCTATGACATACCCACAGCCAACATTACAATGAATGAAAAAATGTTGAAAACATTTCCCCTGAGAACTGGAACAAGACAAGAAATTCATAGCTAGAAGACAAGACTTTTGAATTAACACAATATAACAAAGACAAACAAGACAGAAATAAAATAATAAACAAGAGTCCAATAAAATGATTTAATACATAAATCACATTACATCCTGGCAGAACTGAGAGGAGTGTATGTTATTATGTTGGTTACACAAAGCGTTAAAACTCAGAGATAACAAAAATTAGAACCATCAATGCCTGACTGATGCAGAAAATATAAGATGCCCACTTTCACCACTCCTAATCAACATAGCAATGAAAGTGCTAGCTAGAGAAATCAGAAAAAAATAAAGAAAGGGCATCCAAATCATTAATGAGGAAGGCAAACTGTTGCTATTCACCAGTGATATGATCCTGTACATAGAAAACCCTAAAGACTCATCCAAAGAGCTCATAGATCTGATAAATGAATTCAGTGAAGTTTCATGATACAAAATAAATGTACACAAATCAGTAGCACTGACTTACACAAACAGTGAGCAAGGTGAGAATTAACTCAAGAACACAACCACTTTTACAACAGCTGCAAAAAAAACCAAACCAAAACAAAACAAAAAAACAAAACAAAACTTAGGAGTATACCTAACCAAAGAGGTGAAAGATCTCTACAAGAAAAATGGCAAAACACTGCAGAAGAATATCATAGACTACACACACAAATGGCAACAGGTCCCATGTTCATGGATGGGTAAAATCAATATTGTGAAAATGATCAAAAGCAATCTACAGATTCAGTGGAATCCTCATTAAAATACATCACAATTCTTTACAGAACTAGAAAAACATCCTAAAATTCATATAAAACAAAAGAACAAAGAGTCCACAGAGCCCAAGCAAGACTAAGCAAAACAAGCAAAGCTGGAGGCATCACATTATCTGACTTCAAACAATACAAAGCTATAGTTACCAAAGCAGCATGGTACTGGAGTAACAACAGGCATGTAGATCAGTGGAACAGAATAGAGAATAGAGAACTCAGAAATACAGCCAAATACTTACAGACAACTGATATTTGACAAAGCAATAGAAACATAAAGTGTGGAAATTACACCTTATTCAACAAATGTTGCTGGGAAAATTGGCAAGCCACATGCAGAAGTAAAACACTGGATCTTCATCTTTCATCTTTTACAAATGTCAGCTCACAATGGCTCAGACTTAGATCTAAGACCTGAAACCATAAAAACTCTAGAAAATAACACTGGAAAAATTCTTCTAGACATTGGCTTAGGCAAAGAATAATGACCAAGAACCCAAAAGCAAATGCAACAAAAACAAAGATAAATAGATGGGACTTAATTAAACTAAAAAGCTTCTAAACAGCAAAAGAATTAATCAGCAGAGTAAACAGATATCCCACAGAGTGGGAGAAAATATTTGAAAACAATGCATCAAACAAAAGACTAATATCCAGAATCTACAAGGAACTCAAATCAGTAACAAAAAAATATTAATAGACAATTCTGAAAAGAAGATATAGAAATGGCCAACAACCATATAAAAAAAGCTCAACATCACTAATTATTATGGAAATGCAACTTAAAACTACCATGCAATACCACCGTGCTCCTGCAAGAATGGCCATAATTAAAAAATCAAAAAATAATAGATGTTGTCATAGATGTGGCAAAAAAGGAAACACTTTTACACTACTGGTGAGAATGCAAACTAGTACAACCACTATGGGAAACAGTATGGAGATTCCTTAAAGAACTAAAAGTAGAACTACCATTTGATCCAGCAACCACACTACTGGGTATCTACCTAGAGGAAAAGAAGTCTTATATGAAAAAGACACTTGCACATGCTTGTTTATAGCAGCACAATTTGCAATTGCAAAATAAGAAACCAGCCTAAATGTTCAACAACAAATGAATGAATAAAAAAAAATGTGGTATATACATACCATGGAATACTAGTCAAAAATACAAATAAATGAAATAATGGCATTCACAGAAACCGGGATGGAGTTGGAGACAATTATTCTAAGGAATGTAACTCAGGAATGAAAAACCAAACATTGTATATTCTTACTTATAAGTGGGAGCTAAGTTATGAAGACACAAGAGCAGAAGAACGATACAGTGACTGATAAGAACAGATACCACAAAAGTGGGCAAAGGTATGAACAGTCACTTCTCAAAAGAAGACATTTATGCAGCCAACAAATACATGAAAAAAAGCTCATCATCACTGGTCATTAGAGAAATGCAAATCAAAACCACAATGAGATACCATCTCACGCCAGTTAGAATAGTGATCATTAAAAAGTCAGGAAACAACGGTTGCTAGTGAAAATGTGGAGAAATAGGAACGCTTTTATACTGTTGGTGGGAGTGTAAATTAGTTCAACCATTGTGGAAGACAGTGTGGAGATTCCTCAAAGATCTAGAACTAGAAATACCATTTGACCCAGCAGTCCCATTACTGGGTGTATACCCAAAAGACTATAAATCATTCCACTATAAAGAAACATGCACACATATGTTTATTGTAGCGCTATTTACAATAGCAAAGACTTGGAACCAACTCAAATGTCCATCAATGATAGACTGAATTAAAAAAATGTGGCACATATACGCCATGGAATACTGTGCAGCCATAAAAAGAATGAGTTCTGGCTGGGCAAGGTGGCTCATGCCTGTAATCTCAGCACATTGGGAGGCCGAGGTGGGCAGATCACGAGGTCAGGAGATCGAGACCATCCTGGCTAACACGGTGAAACCCTGTCTCTACTAAAAAAATAGCTGGGCATGGTGGTAGGCGCCTATAGTCCCAGCTACTCGGAGGCTGAGGCAGGAGAATGGCGTGAACCCGGAAGGCAGAGCTTGCAGTGAGCCGAGATCGCGCCACTGCTCTCCAGCCTGGGCGACAGAGTGAGACTCCATCCCCCCCCACCCAAAAAAAAAGAATGAGTTCACGTCCTTTGCAGGGACAGGGATGAAGCTGCAAACCATCACCCTCAGCAAACTAACACAGGAACAGCAAACCAGTCACTGCATGTTCTCATTCATAAGTGGGAGTTGAACAATGAGAACCCATGGACACAGGGAGAAGAGCATCACACACTGGGGCCTGTCTGGGGGTGGGAGAAAGAGGAGGGAGAGCATCAGGATAAATACCTAATGCATGCAGGGCTCAAAATCTAGATGCTGGGTTGATAGGTGCAGCAAACCACCGTGGCACAGGTATACCTATGTAACAAACCTGCATGTTCAGCACATGTGTCCCAGAACTTAATGTAAAATAAAAATAATTAAAAAAAGAATGACAGAATGAACTCTGGGGACTTGAGGGGAAGTGGGGAGGCAGGTGAGGGATAAAAGACTACAAATTGGGTGCAGCGTGCACTGTTCCGGTGATAGGTGCATGAAAATCTCAGAAATCACACCTAAAGAACTTATCCATGTAACCAAACACCACCTGTTCCCCCAAAACTATTGACATAATAATAATAACAATAAATCAGAAAATAAAGATATAAAATAAAGCGGCATGATGAAATTAGACAATGATACAGTTTTTATTTATATAAGTGTTTGAGCAGTAAGACTTTTTAAAGTAGACACAAATTTAATAAAATATTTAGTATGGCAAATTTACAAAATAAAAACTATAATAATAATTGTTTCTGTTTTCATGAATCCATTTATTTATCAAATATAAAAGCTGCTGTGCAGACATTTTTTTAAAGCCACTTTTAAATTTTTGGGAAGTTTTTATTTTTAAGCATAGTCAGTCATTGTGATAATTTAATCTGTTAAATTAAAAACAATAGCATTTGCTAGTATATGATTATTACAGAAAAAAATCAAATCTTTATGTTTCAAACCATGATACATTTGATCTCTCTATTCAAACTACCTTAAAAGTATAAATAAACATCCAAAAGTCTTTATAATTATCTTGTTTTGCTAATATTATTTTAAAGTCTGGAAAGCCACAATTTTTAAAATACCCCACAGTAACTATAAAAGTGCCATACCTAAGAGTTGCTATGTTTCTCTATATAAGTCTACATCCAAACCTACCCTTAATCTGGGTGGGCACAATTTAATCAGCTGTTAGTGCTGCCAGAATGAAAACAGTCAGAACATAAAAAGAAAAGACTGGTTTAGTCTTCTGGCCTACATTCTTCTCCTGTGCTAAATGCTTCCTGCCCTTGAACATCCAACTCCAAATTGTTCAGCTTTGGGACTCAGACTGGTTTCCTTTCTCCTCAGCTTGCAGACGGCCTGTTTTGAGACCTCACCTTGTGATAGTCTGAGTCAGTACTCCTTAATAAACTCTGCTTTATATATACATCTATCTTATTAGTTCTGTCCCTCTAGAGAACCCTGACTAATACAGATATTGGTACCACGGGTGGTTCTAGAGGAACAGAATATTAAGGATGGAGTTCTTTCATTAGTTTTGGGGTTTCTGGAGCTAGCTGCTTAATATGATTAGATCCAAGAATGCTAAGGACTCTACTACCAATAGTATGGAGAACACTGATAGAACTATCCTTAGCATTCTTGGGTCTAATCATATTAAGCAGCTAATTCCAGGAACACTGAGAGTCCTCAGGCCAAGGACTATCAGTGTTCTCCATACTATTAGAAGTAGAGTCCTTAGCATTCTTAGGCCTGTTTAGAGAGTTATGCAAAATAAATGTATTTGATACTCCTGATTCATCGCTCTTGAGAGGCAAGGAGTTTAGTGACTTTATACATAATACCTTTGACCATTGCTGGAGAACTAAGGAATATAGTGAAATTGTTTGGTTGCTCCTAAGTTCACTGGACAAAGTGACAAAAGAAAATGATGAACTTAAAGTGAAATAAAATAAAATAAAAATAATATAACAGAGCTTTCATGATTATATTAGGAGTAGGGCAAGGAGCAGTAGTAAGATAATATGGAGTTGCTTCAACATTCTACAAACCTATAGTTGGGTAGTATTTGTAGATACCACACAACAAAGTCTCATTTTATCCTTTCATTTTTTTGGATAACCTTATTTTTACCAATTAGGCAATAAGCCTTATTTTTCCCATTAGGTTATAAACTCTTTAAGAGCACATAACATATTTTACAATTTGAAATGCCCCTAATGCAGTGTGTATTGAATGACTTTAATAAAAAGCCAGTAACAAGGCATAATAATAACATAATGGACTTTGGAGGTTTGGAGGAAAGGGTGGGAGAGTGGTGAGGGAGAAAAGACTACACATCAGGTACAGTGTACACTGCTTGGGTGATGGTTGCACCAAAATCTTAGAACTTACAAATAAAGATCTTATCCATGTAGCAGAAAAACCTGTTCCCCCAAAACTGTTGTAATGAATAATAAATTAAAAATGAATTTGAAAAGTAACAGGCAGGCCCAGAACACATGAAGACAACTGACAATAGTATTAATTAAAAAAAAACTTTCCTGACCCCCTTTTTTTCCCTCATCCCTGATGCCTCACTTTCCTACCTGCACTTTGACTCTGGAAGGATGAAAACCAACCAACAAGCTGAGAGACAAGGAGTCGGGAAATAAAGAAGGCATAAAAGACTACACATTGGATATAGTATACACTGCTCCCATGATGGATGCACCAAAATCTCAGAAATTACCACTAAATAACTTTTCCATCCATTCACATACCACCTGTTTCCCAAAAAGTATTGAAATAAAAAAATACTAATCTCCCTTACCAAACTACATGTTCTTCTCACAGCTAGGAGGGAGGGATCAGCTGCAACTATAAATAAAGCACTGATTTCTACATAGAATTGTACATATCAAGTGACTACAGAGTTCTATCACCTAAAATAGAGTGGAAAATCTTGGAACTGCCACTTTGAAAACAAGGCATCATTTCCTCTAAAAATGTATTCCAATGCCCTAGGAGACTTGTGATTCTACACAGTGATACAATGTAAGCATCAGGAAAAATTGTGAAACAGAAAATGTTATCTTAAACTATTCCACTCCTTTCTATGTGCACCAGAGCACAGGAATTTTATAATGCATCCACAGTATTAAGGTCCCCTACTCCTGCTTCTCTGGGCCTGTTATCTTTCTCTTTGGGGAATTTATATTACATATAATATTTAGGAAAAAGTGACAGGCATAAGAAGTGTAAACTATAAATAAAATCCTGCTTCCCATCGACTGAACATATCCTCTCTCGGCCAAGGGGACCCCAGAAACACCTTAAAAACTTAGTTCCTGGCCATGAAGAGATGGGCAGTCAGACAAGCCCCATTATACTCTCTCTCTTTGGTGGTTTAGATACAACTGACCAGCATTAATGTTAACATAGAAATCATAAGACTGACAGAACAAACTTTCTGTGGCAATAAGACACCAAATTATGAACAGGACCTGAGGCCATGCCAGGCATGGAAAAATCCATCCACTCCTACACTTAAAAAATTAATTTCACTCTAACTGCCGTAAGATTTTTTTTCTCTAGCAGTTAAACAATCACTGGCCCCAAGGTGAGCAATATTAAAACAATTACAATGCGTCCAGTTTGCAAATGTTGAGTTAGCTGTACCTATGGCTTTAATTGGGGAAGAGACTGATTTCAGAAACTTTCTTCTGATAAGAAGTCCACTGACCATGACCTGATTCTGAACAGTTTACAGAGATTGTGTACTTTGTATCCTAAAAAGACCTTTGATGTACAGATATATGTAATATATCTAAATGTTAAGTCTCCACCACAAAGTGAACATCGGTTGTATGTCACATGCATGCTTGTTCAATACACATGTATAAGGATCGCCTTTATGAATATTCATATCTCCTTTTGTAATCTGTTGAATATGTATGTTTAGCCAACCTGCTTAGCCTAAAGCTCCCACCCCATCCCCTCCTCCTTTGAAGTGCCTGTGACTGGTCTTGGCCGGAGGCATGTTTCTTAGCCTGACATCTTGGTACCTTGCAGGATGGCCACCTTGCAGGTGGTAGACTCTTAAAAGAAATAAAGTTTTCTCTCTTTTTCTGAATGTATAATTCATGCTTCCTTTAAGTTAACAAAAATTTCAGCAACAATATTTATTGCAGCTAAGGAATACCAACTCAGCCACAGTTTAATTCCCATAACCTATATCTAGCCATACCTTAAAGGTAGGAACTAAGAAGAGTCCAATAAAATGATTTAATACATAAATCACATTACATCCTGACAGAACTGAGAGGAGTGTATGTTATTATGTTGGTTACACAAAGCGTTAAAACTCAGAGATAACAAAAATTAGAACCATCAATGCCTGACTGATGCAGAAAATATAAGAATAAAGAGACAAGAATAGAGGAGATGAGGATAGGGATCACAGAGAGGAAGTTGTGGCAAGAAGCATGCAAACATGCAAAGAGAAATGTATGGCAAGAAGCACACAAAACATTTCCCACACTTAAGACTAAATCCCTACAGACAGAACTAAGAAACAAAATGAGAGAATTAATACTGTCAAATTATGCCCCAACCTATAGACAAAATGGACCGTCTATGGCTAAATGAGATGTTCAAGTTAAAGAAGAACCAGGCAGTCATAGTAGGATGAGAGGCAGTTACACATTGTGTGTTTTTAAAAAATGTTGCAAAAATGTCACAAGACTTCCCTTTCTAAGAGAAGCAAAACCAAAATAGACTGTAGCTGCAAATTCCCCAGTTGACCATCTAGAATCAGCCAAAAAAGAGAGACTTGTAGTTTTATGCTTACAAGGCATCCAGTCCATTCTCTGTTCCTCACTCCCCTTATCCCATTCCCTAGTCTTGCAGCTTTTGCCTTTATAATATCTAACTCTTCAAACCCTCCTCTGAGTGCATTTTTGCTTTGTTGTAAAGGCTGTATTTCCCTAATCCATAGATTGATTCCAGAAAATAAAGCACTCTTTTTGCCTCCACAGATCTCATGGATTTTTAATAATAATGCAAACTTCCTGTAGAATGAGAGCAAAATTTATTATTTCAATGATGTTCCTTTAGCAAATGAGTTGTGGATATAATATCTGTGGCAGGAGCTCATTAAATCTCAAATCACTAACTTTTACAGGAATTGTAGGGAAGGGAGAAGATGTATGTTGTCAACGGTTTTCAGATGATATATTTTATGGTTTCATTAGTCATATCTACCTTTTGGCATAGAATTACCTAAATTCAGAAAAATTTTCAAGATATTTTGATTATGTTACTCTTTTATTTTTCTTACTATTAGTTTAAATTGACATGTAAAATTATATATATTTATGGTATACAACATGATGTTTTGAAATATGTATACATTGTGGAATGGCTGAATCAAGCAACATATGTGTTGTCTCACATACTATTTTTGATGAGAATATTTAAAATGTACTCTTGTAGGAATTAGTCTATCAAAGAGATACCTGCACTCTTATGTTCATTATTGTTATTCACAATAACTAAGATATGGAATTGACCTACGTGTCCATCCACAAATAAATAGATAAAGAAAATACAGTATATATACACAGTGGAATACTATTCGGCCTTTGAAAAGAAGAAAATCGTGTCATCTGTGAAAACATGGAAAAACCTAGAGGATATATGTTAAGTGAAATAATCCAGTCTCAGAAAGACACATGCTGCATGATCTCACTTATATATGGAATCTGAAAAAGTAAAACCTATAGAAGCACAGAGCAGAATGGTGGTTAACAGAGGATAGAAGCAGGGGTCAGGGGATTGGAGAGATGTTGATCAAAGGACACAACATTTTATTTAGACAGGACAAATAAGTCCAAGAGATCTATTTTACAACATGGTGACTATAGTTAATGATAATAAATTGATCATGTTAGTCTTAAAAGTAATGATGTTCATTTTATGGGCAATGATATAGGTATGTAACTTTATAATCTAGGAAATGTACGATATCAAGATTCAGTAAAATACCAGTATCATACTGTAAGCTTTCAAAATATAAGAAAGTTGTATTACCTCAAAGATATGAACATAATTAATAAAAAGCCAATGACAAGAATGTACAGAGCTCATTTGCTAAATCCTGAGTTGAAGTCAAATATTAGATTTTTAAAAATAAATCTTAAGACAAAATAAATGTGCAAAAATCACAAGCATTCCTATACAGCAATAATAGACAAACAGAGAGCCAAATCATGAGTGAACTCCCATTCACAATTATTACAAAGAGAATAAAATACCTAGGAATACAATTTACAAGGGAAGTGAAGGATCTCTTCAAGGAGAACTACAAACCACCGCTCAATGAAATAAAAGAAGACACAAACAAATGAAAGAACATTCCATGCTCATGGATAGGAAGACTCAATATCGAGAAAATGACCATACTGCCCAAGGTAATTTATAGATTTAATGTCTATCTCCATCAAGCTATCACTGACTTTCTTCACAGAATTGAAAAAAAAAAAAAAAAAAAAACTACTTTAAAGTTCATATGGAACCGAAAAAGGGCCTGCATAGCCAAGACAATCCTAAGCAAAAAGAACAAAGCTGGAGGCATCACGCTACCTGACTTCAAACTATACTACAAGGCTACAGTAACCAAAACGGTGTGGTACTGATATCAAAACACATATATAGACCAAAGGAACAGAACAGAGGCCTCAGAAATAACACTACACATCTACAACCATATGATTGTTGACAAACCTGACAAAAACAAGAAATGGGGGAAGGATTCCCTATTTAATAAATGGTGCTGGGAAAACTGGCTAGCCATATGTAGAAAGCTGAAACTGGATCCCTTCCTTATGCCATATAAAAAAATTAACTCAAGATGGATTAAAGACTTAAGTGTAAGACCTAACACCATAAAAACCCTAGAAGAAAACCTAGGTAATACCATTCAGGACATAGGCATGGTAAAGACTTTGTGACTAAAACACCAAAAGCAATGGCAACAAAAGCCCAAATAGACAAATGGGAACTAATTAAACTAAAGAGCTTCTGCACAGCAAAAGAGACTATCATCAGAGTGAACAGGAAACCTACAGAATGGGAGAAAATCTTTGCAATCTACTCATCTGACAAATGGCTAATATCCAGAATCTACAAAGAACTCGAACAAATTTACAAGAAAAAAACAAACAACTCCACCAAAAAGTGGGCAAAGAATATGAACAGACATTTCTCAAAAGAAGACATTTATGCAGCCAACAGACCTATGAAAAAATGCTTATCATCACTGGTCATCAGAGAAATGCAAATCAAAACCACAATGAGATACCATCTCATACCAGTTAGAATGACTTTTTAATGAAAAAGTCAGGAAATGACAGATGCTGGAGAGGATGTGGAGAAATAGGAGTGTTTTTACACTGTTGGTGGAAGTGTAAGTTAGTTCAACCATTGTGGAAGACAGTGTGGTGATTCCTCAAGGATCTAGAACTAGAAATACCATTTGACCGAGCAATCCCATTACTGGATATATACCCAAAGGGTTATAAATTATGCTACTATAAAGACACACGCACATGGGTATATCCCCAGTAATGGCATGTGTCTTTATAGTAGCATAATTTATAACCCTTTGGGTATATATCCAGTAATGGGATTGCTCGGTCAAATGGTATTTCTAGTTCTAGATCCTTGAGGAATCACCACACTGTCTTGCTATAAAGACACATGCACACGTATGTTCATTGCAGCACTATTCACAATAGCAAAGACTTGGAATCCACCCAAATGTCCATCAGTGACAGACTGGATTAAGAAAATGTGGCACATATACACCATGGAATACTATGCAGCCATAAAAAAGGATGAGTTTGTGTCCTTTGCAGGGACATGGATGCAGCTGGAAACCATCGTTCTTAGCAAACTATCACAAGAACAGAAAACCAAACACCACATGTCCTCACTCATAGGTGGGAACTGAACAATGAGATCACTTGGACTCGGGAAGGGGGACATCACACACTGGGGCCTATTATGGGAAGGGGGGAGGGGGGAGGGATTGCGTTGGGAGTTATACCTGATGTAAATGACGAGTAGTTGGGTGCCGACGAGTTGATGGGTGCAGCACAGCAACATGGCACAAGTATACATATGTAACAAACCTGCACATTATGCACATGTACCCTAGAACTTAAAGTATTTAAAAAAAAAAAAAAAAAGACACATGCACAAGTGTGTTTCTTGCGGCACTATTCCCAATAGCAAAGACTTGGAACCAACCCAAATGCCCATCAATGAGAGACTGGATAAAGAAAATGTGGCACATATATACTATGGAATACTATGCAGCCATAAAAAAGGATGAGTTCATGTCCTTTGCAGGGACATGGATGAAGCTGGAGACCATCATTCTAAGCAAACTATCGCAAGGACAGAAAACCAAACACCGCATGTTCTCACTCATAGGTGGGAGTTGAACAATGAGAACACATGGACACAGGCTGGGGAACATCACACACCAGGGCCTATCAGGGGTGGGGTTCTAGGGGAAGGATAGCATTGGGAGAAATACCTAATGTAAATGACGAGTTGATGGGTGCAGCAAACCAACATGGCATATGTATACCTATGTAACAAATCTGCAAGTCGTGCACATGTACCCTAGAACTTAAAGTGTAATAATAATAAAAAAGACTGAGCCAAATTTTCTCATACCACATAACTTGTTTATCTAATTGAAACCAAAGGAAAATATATTCCCCAAGTCCAAGACGAATGATGTAGATCAACATTGAAAAGCAAAATATCATCTGAGCCAATTTTTCATTCATCTTGATGATATTATTTTCTCTCTTTACCCTTCCCGTGTTAGAGTTGAAAATTCCACTTACCATAGCACAGTGAACATATCCACAATTCTATGAAGTGTAGATCAGAAAATTTCCCAAGTACTCACTATGGAATATGAAAAATCTGCTTCAGTTTAAAATTTAAAATGCAGTTATCAACTTAGAGACACATATTTGGAAGTTCCGAATAATTTCTAAGCCAAAAATTCTTATCCTCTGTCATAACATAAAAGGACAGAAAACTTGATTATACTGAAGAATGTTCATAAGAAAACTCTTTATGGACGACCGAGGAGCTAAGTGAGCCATAGATATTGGCCCTAAAATGACCACTGAACACATTTGTAAATAATAAGAATTATAAGAATGAAGTGCCACAGACATTAATTCAAACACCAGCTGACCATTAATTAAATAGAACACTGTATGAAGAAATAGAAAATTTGCAACCCAGTAAAAGCACAGTAAATTCATATCTTAGGCAAATAACTTGTCATTCTGACACTTGGCTTTATCATCTATAAAACAGAAAAACACAATAGCTATTTTTTACCTTACAGACTACTCATTGAGTACCTACTTCATGTTAGGCAATGTGTATGTGTGCATGTGTATGTATATGTGTGTGTGCAAATGCATATTCTAATTTAAATTAACAGTGACTTTACAAACTATAATTATTCATCTCAACTACCATAAGAGGAAATCAACTGATATTAAATGATTTACCCAAACCATGTATCTGATAAGAGGTAGAGGCAGAATTTGACCTTGTATCTGTTAGACTTCAAAGGTTATGCCTTGATTGTTATACAATATTCTCTCAGTGTACAAAAAAAAAAAAAAGTTCCTTTAAAACTCTAAAAACCTATACCTACATTAGGGCAGTATCATCATTATTATATTTAAACCTCGTATAAATAAAAGTGTTGTTTTTCTAGCCTCTCCACAGAGGATGAGGAAGGGACACTGGACTGGATGATATTGCATGCTGTCTCATGATATCCCACTAGATGTATTCAATAATCTGTTTATTTGATTGTATTATTATAATGTAAAAAGAATGATTTCCTTAAGCCATTTATCTTCCTGGTTTTTTATCAAGGAATGAGGGCAAAGTCCACGTACTTTACTTGTCTCCTCTATGACACACAGCATATGGCCTTCTGTAATGCTATCTGGATCAAACCCCAGAGGAGTCAATATTGGTTCACTCTATTTATAATAGTAAATTTTCAGAATCTTAGCACAGAATTCCAAATTTTAGTAAAGGATTGAGAAATCGTCGGATCTATCCTCCCATTATATGCAGAAATTTATTTTAAAAAATTAACTATAAAATACAGAATAACTCAGCTATATATTCAAAATAGATTGTTGAATGTATCTAGTGGGATATCATGAGACAATATGCAACATGTGCACTTTCCCCATGTGCAGTATTGTGTTCTTTTCTTATAAATAAACATGCAGAATCAAAATTCTTTATTTTACAAACAAAACTAAAAAAATATTTAAGAAAAGTACTTTGAAAAATAAAACTGCTTTGCATATGTAATTTGCATGTATTATGTAATTTTAACCAAATTCAAATCAACAGTAATGAAAAGTTATTCTACTTTAACTGCAAACAAGATAGTTCATATAGTAAATCCCTTATAAAATACAAGATCTTCCTAACCTGTTCTGTATTTGTTTATTCTCACACTGCTATAAAGAACTACTTGAGACTGGGCAATTCATGAAGTAAAGAGATTTAATTGACTCACAGTTCCACAGGCTGTACAGGAAGCATGGCTAGGAGGCCTTACGAAACTTACAATCATGGCAGAAGGCAAAGGGGAAGCAAGCACGTCTTACCATGAAAGAGCAGGAAAGAGAGAGCAAAGGGGGAAGTGCTACACACTTTCAAACAACCAGATCCCCTGAGAACTCACTGACTATTTATCGGGAGAACAGCAAGGCTAAAATCTGCCCTCATGATCCAAACACTTCCCACCAGGCCCCTCCTCCAACACTGGGAATTACAATTCAATATGAGATTTGGGTGGAGCTGATAATTTAATCTCCTCAACCTACCTTAACTAGTCAACATTGGTATATTCTTGGCCACTTTTCCCCTCTGAACTTCTCTACAAGAACTCACTTCAATATAACTCTTTAGAAAAATGAATATACTAATTTCTTCTTTTTCTTTCTGTTCTCATAAAATGTGTTGTTATTCATAGGGGCATAAAGAGCTAACTTTTTGTTTATAGTGGTTTGCAAGCCAAGGGAGATTAGGCACCCTTGGCTTGGGATTCTTAGCATATTTCAGTGCACAATTACTAAGTATTGTTAAATGTAGTGTTCATTTTCAGAAAGTGTCACCCCAATTCAGAAATTGCGTGCATTTGCTTTAAAAGCCGGTTTTTGGTTTCCAAAATTTTATTGAGGAAAAACATGATTTGTGGTAGTTCTTGAATTTTCTTCTTGAGAAGCTATAATATTTTGAAACACATTTTACCCAAAGAATATGTAATTTAAAGGCAGTAGAAATAACCTTACATTATGATTAGAATGTCAGAATAACCTACAGAGAGAGCTATTTATCTTAGTCATGTCATTATGAACACCAGATTCTTTCCCCTGACAGAATTAGTAATTAGTAAGAGAGAGCAAGGTTTGCAAAGAGAGGAAGTACATCCAATTTTCAAAGAGTTGGGATAAGTATTTTTGAAAAGAATGTATTTTGGCAAAAAGCACTTTTTTGAATATGCAATAAAATAGAAGAAAAAGTAACACAGGTCTATGTCAGACTGGTTGTTCACATCATCTATTTACTTTGTCTAATCAAGTGCATAATAATGTAAATGAAAATCTTAAGTAGAAACTACAGAAAACACAGACATTATACCATTGTTTTCTTCCCACTCATTTTATTCTCATGATATATGCAAACATTTGCACAAAGAACACAAGCAAAAGTCTTCTGGAACTATTAAAATATTTCCATTGTTAAAACATTGTCTTTTGTTTTATCTTTCCCAGGTCATATTTTTCTGTTCCCTTTATTTCTTCTGAAAACATAAATTATATAGCTTTCAGGAATATCTTTGAGAGAATGCCAGACATACGGCACCTGCAAAAGTAACATGCTGTGTTATGTTATTTCTATAACAAAATTGCCAATAAACAAGAGTTTTATTGCAACATTCCTAAGAATTTAGCAGCATAAATTCTGTCCTGAAGATAAAAACGAATAACTATAACTGAAAGGATTCTACCCAGCCCCTTAATACAGTGAAGGGAATGCTTCTAGAGACTCACAAGTTACATATGAAGGTCTGTCACGTAAGTCAGGAAATCTTGAGGTATTAGTCTAGCCTCACTGCCGACCTCCACTCCACTGAGAGTTCCTAACATCCTATCCTTTGTTTTAATCCAAATACTTCCAAGTCTTCCAGTCTTAATATGAATAGCATAGCATCTTCCAAAAGGGAGTCTCTCCTTTTCCTTAACACTATCTCCTTTCTTCCTGAGCTGATAATTTAATCTCCTCAACCTACCTTAACTAGTCAATATTGTATATTCTTGGCCACTTTTTCCCTCTGAACTTCTCTACATGAACTCACTTCAATATAACTCTTTAGAAAAATAAATATACTAATTTCTTCTTTTTTTTTCTGTTCTCATAAAATGTGTTGTTATTCATAGGGGCATAAGCAGCTAACTTTTTGTTTATAGTGGTTTGCATATTAGGACTGTTTGGAAGTGGCAGCGTTACTAATAAATAAGTTTCTGAATGGATAATACCAGGACTGCACACTTAAGACTTGTTTTAGCTTCAAATATCAAGATTAGCTTACATATGTTTCTTCAGGGCTAACTGTATGTGGGAAAAAACAAAGTACCCTCATGCTATCACAAAGATATGAAAATATGCCTTATTCTCAACCTTTTCTTCTCCTTTCAACACTGCATCAGAGCCCTGCAAATCTCAGTACTGAGAAATGATTTGAGCTAAGTACTGATAAATGATTTGAGCAAATTCACTCTTTCTGGGATAAAAATCACATTTTGACAGCTACCATCACCCAAAGAAGTGGCTGCAGGAAGCAATTGTGGGAAATATTTTAGGCACCCAAACAGGTGTCTGGAATAAATGTTTCTTAGAAAAGTAACCTTTCTTAACATTCTTTATATAGAATATATATACCATATAGTATATATTCTTTATATAGACATAAGTATAGTCAGGTCAGAGCACAGAATATAGTACCCAGAAACTGAAAAGCATTTGTAATGCTGATGTTACAGAATATGTAACATATTACATGTAAACCATCCTCATTTGGTTTTCATGAGTTTACCAACTTAAAACATATGACATAATTCCAGCTTAAATGTACAGTTCAAATATATCAAATGCAGAACACTTCTTATTTTAAAAAGTGATAAACAATTATTAATTGTGCAAAAACAAAAAATTTCATTCACTTAAACACAGTTTCTAAAACAAATTTTCCCATAAAATGTGTTCCTTTACATTTTATGCTTTTCTGAAATTTATTTTATAAATGTCCAGGATGTTTTTTTAAAAAGTAGACTTTGAGGAATCTCTTTTTGGCCTCTTAAAATTCATTCTACTATGGTAAAAAAAAAAATACAACAAATATCTGGAATGGTATTCCAGAGACTTCTAAAAGTATAGGCATCCTTTGGTATTTGCAGGGCAGTGGTTCCATGTTCCCAGCACGTACCAAAATTCACTCATATTCAAATCCCACAGTCAATTCTGTGGAATCTGCAGATGTGAAAAGTCAGTCTACCATATACACAGGTTTCAGATACCACAAATACTGTACTTTCAATCTGCATTTGGTTATGGAGGTGCAAATTACCTATAAGAAGGGCTGACTATATTTACTGAGAAAATATCCACATATAAGTGGACCTGTGCAGTTCAAACTCCTGTTGTTCAAGGGCCAGCTGTGTTGTCCTATATGCTGATTAGCTGTGTAATATGAACACATCAATTTATTTGTCTATGCTTCACAGTTAGAGAAAAGGGCTTATTTGGAACAAAGTATAATGGAAAATTTATAATTATAATCATAATAATAAATGGCTTTTCCTTGTAGCAAAGTCTTTTGTGTCCAATACTAAAACCCTTTGCAGATGCTTTAAGTTGTATCTCTTTTACTGAATTACGCTCAAGGTAAAAGATATATAGTTAGGTTCCCAGATACTTCTGCCAAACTACCTCATAGCTATAATGGCAGAAAATGTATTTGTTAAACAATTTTATTTTCTCACAAGTTTAAAAAAATACCTTTTATTGTTGTCTATCAATTGTTAAAATATTGAGATATCTCCTTTGAGGGCATAAAAGCATGCTACACTGCTTGTTTTGTTATGAGGGAAATATAGATATTGATATTTTAAAAAATCAGTAAGTGATAAATGTATGTGGTATTGATGCTATGTGAAGAGCAAATACTACGAGAAAAAACATTAGAATGTATAACTTTTTTTCCATAGGTTATTGGGGTATAGGTGGTATTTGGTTACATGAGTAAGGTTTTCAGTGGTGATAAGTGAGATTTTGGTGCATCCATCACTTAAGCAGTATACATTGCCCTGTATTTGTAGTCTTTTACCTTTCACTCCCCTCCACCCTTCCCACCAAGATGCCAAAGTCCATTGTATCATTCTTATGCCTTTGTGTCCTCATAGCTTAGCACCCACATATCAGTAAGAACATATGATGTTTGGTTTTCCATTCCTGAGTTACTTCACTTAGAATAATAGTCTCCAATCTCATCCAGGTTGCTGCAAATGCTATTAATGCATTCCTTTTATGGCTGGGTAGTACTCCATTATATATATATATATATGTATACACACACACACACACACACACATATATATGACAGTTTCTTTGTCCACTCGTTGGTTGATGGGCATTTGGGTTGGTTCCACGATTTTGCAATTGTGAATTGTGCTGCTATAAACATGTGTGTGCAAGTATCTTTTTTGTATAATGACTTTTTTTCCTCTGGGTGGATACCCAGTAGTGGGATTGCTGGATCAAACGGTAGTTCTACTTTTAGCTTTTTAAAAAAATCTCTATACTGTTTTCCATAGTGGCTGTACTAGTTTACATTCCCACCAGCAGTGTAGAAGTGTTCCCTGATCATTGCATCTGCACCAACATCTCCTGTTTTTTTTTTATTTTTTGATTATGGCCATTCTTGCAGGAGTGAGGTGGTATTACATTGTGGTTTTGATTTGCATTTCCCTGATCATTAGTGATGTTAAGCATTTTTCCATATGTTCATTGGCCATGTGTATCTTCTTTTGAGAACTGTGTATTAATGTATAATTTGTATACTAGAAAGAAAACAAACAAACAAAAAAACCCCTAGATTCTTACAATGGAAAGTGGAAATTAAGAATAATTGGATAAGTAGATACTTATTAAAAACAAGCCCAATTTAATATTAATACAATGAATATAAATTGGTTAAACTTATCATTATAGACACAAAATTAAATACAAGCTATAAAATGAGATTTCCCAAAGTGATGTTCACAAGAGTCATACTTTAAGAAAGACATACAAATATTTAAAACAAAAGGATGGAAAATGATACACATGTTGTTATTCATGTTCGTTCATTCAAAAATGAACAAAATGATGTCAGTTTAACAATATTTTCTTAAAAAAGCTAGAATTAAGGCAAAACATCATAAGGAATAATATGCCATATATGTTTCAAAGGAAAAATATAATAAGAATAAATATCTGACAAAGTTTATTAGGCAACAAAAGTTGCAAATCAAAATGGTGCATATTTTTAGGAAACCTCTTACAGAAAATGACACATTAATCAGACATAAATAAGCATACATTTTAAGAACTTAAACAATATCATGCATAAGCCTGAGATATTAAACATATTTCTCTTACTCAACAATAGAGAATACACATTCTTTTAGAATACTCACAAAAGTTCATAGAAACAGACAAATTTACCACAACGGGATCCTCAACAAATTTCAAAGGATTGAAAAATCATAGAGATTATATCCTCTAACCATATGGTCAGAGACTAAACAGCATATTGTTAGCTGACACTTGAGTTAAAGGAAATCATGAAGAAAAAAGACATTTATTGAGAATTCAATGATAATAGAAAGCACTGCATGACTAAAGTTGTATAACATGATAAAGGTATTGAAAATTTATTGCATCAAACGTGTTTCAACAGTGAGAAAAGAAAGATTAAGAAAATAAGCTGAGCATTCAATTCCAGAAGTTGGAAAATGCAACACAGTAAACACCAAAAGACAAATAAATAAATAAAAGGGTAGAAATCAGTGCAATAGAAGACAAAAATACAAAAGCTTGATTACCTAGAGTATACAAGATACTCCTCAAAATCAAAGAGAAAAGGTAACAATATTAAAGAAAAATGGCCATATATAATCAGGTAACTCCTATCAGAGGAAACCTAGAAAGGCTAACCAACATTTGAAGAAAAGCTTAATTTATTAGTTATCAGGGGAAGAAAAATGTTATGTTAATCAGAGTTACTGAAATTAGAAAGCTTGAATATTGTCAAGTTTTGGTGAGAATATGTAAAAATAGAAATATGTATGTGTGTGCGTGTGTGTGTATATATATATATATATAGTAGAAAATGCAACACTTTTGAAACATAGGATGTAACTCTCAGATACTAACATATACAACATTAAAACAAGAGTACCTACTACCATTTTTGGCAATGAAAACTGAAGAAATTTAAGGAAGTGCTACCTTTTCAGAAAACAAATGTTAAGTAACCAAATATATAAATATGTAACCCCTGGAGGACAGAAAGCATTTCAATTTGGTGTGGAATATCATATGCCTAATACAAGGCTTTCAAATAAATCAATTTAATTGCTCAAAAACCAATTTATCTTAGCAATTTTGAAATCTCCATTACATTATTATAAACTATAGGCACAACGCTATAAAATAGATCTCAAAAGCTTATTTATCCTATGTATCTCAAGTTTTATACGCTTTGACCAGTATCTTTGACTCTTTTCCTTCTGGCCCCAAGCCTCTGGTAACCACCATTCTAGATCTCTTCCGTCTATGAATTTTTGAAGAAAGTAGATTTTAAATGTTCGTGCCACACACACAAAATGTGACGTAATACATGTGTTAATTAGCTTGATTCAATCATCCCATAAAATATACATATAGTAAAACATCACATTGTACCCCATAAATATATACAAATATTATTACAAATATTATTATCAGTTATAAATAAAATTTAAAACAATTTAAATATTGAAGGACATTTGCGATCTATTTTATTAGACAATTAATATTATCAAATAAGTTTATTTATTTATTTATTTATTTATTTTTCTTTGAGACAGAGTCTAGCTCTGTCACCCAGACTGGAGTGTAGTGGTGCAATCTCGGCTCACTGCAACCTCCGACTCCCCGGTTCAAGCAATTCTCCTGCCTCAGCCTCTGGAGCAGCTGGGATTACAGGCGCCTGACACCATGCCCAGTTATTTATTTATTTATTATTTTGTATTTTTAGTAGAGACGAGGTTTCACTGTGTTGGCCAGGCTCATCTTGAACTCCTGACCTCATGATCCGCCTGCCTCGTTCTCCCAAAGTGCTGGGATTACAAGCGTGAGCCACCGCGCCCAGTCAAAAAAGTAAATACATTTAAAGAAAAGAAGCATAGATAGATAGACAGATAGAAAATTGGAAAGACAACCCATACTCATTGGTAGGAAGATTTACTGTTATTAAGATGGCAATAGTCTCCAAACTTTATCAACACAGTATCTATTAACATTCCAGGTAGCTTGTTTTATGGAAGGAGTGACTTCAACAAGGTGGCCACCTGGAATCCCTGAGCAATCACCACCTTCCAGAAAGATAGATAAAGCAATAGATTAACAACCACATTTTGATGAAAATAACAAAAGTAGAGCACTGGAGTAAATCAAAGGAGTAGGAGAAACCTTGTAGATCACAGAAACTTAGGATAGTTGTGTAGAGAAAACAAGAAAACATGTAGTCTCTACCACTACATTCTCTAGCTGGGCTCAGCTTGGAATTAGAACAGACTTCGCCCTGTGGGAAAAAAGTAAACAATAGGACCCCAACAACCCTCATCAACACCTTGGACACCTACAGTCCTCACCTTGCAATTCTCACAGAAACTAATCCAACTGAGATACTTGTCAGGAGTCCACACATCTGTGCTCCCCTCAGAGAAAGAGCTGACACTCTGTGGCCTGCCCCCTGTGGCCTGCACAACTACTGTGCTATGCTATCTTATAACTAGAACTATTGTTAGAGTTTGCCCTGTTTTGGGAGTGAATGACCACGACATACGTCTTTCTTTGAGGCTTAGCAACCACTGAACCACTCATGCCCAGTGGCCTGCTATCACCAAGCTGAGCTGCTGCTACACCTTACCCCATGGGGTCAACTGTCCATGGAGCTAAATTTTCCCATCCCAGTCATTTTTGTGCCTTCTGCCTTCAGAGCTTGAGCTGAAGGTGCACGTTATCTATTGAGAAAATGACACCTTGGGGGAGTCAATCCATCTAACCCACGAAGATATTGCTGTACCCTGTCCCTCAAACCTTGAGCTTAAGTTGTGCACTGCCCTTCAGGGAAACAGTGCTTTATTGAAGTCACTCTATTTACCCTTCTCTGTCACTCATATCCCCTAGGGGTCCAAGCTGTAGCTGAGCACTCTCTGCCAATACAATGGTACATTGGTAGAGCAACTTAATCTACTCCTCCCAGTCACTAATATAATTAGTCCCACTGTGACTGAGCCGAAGAGGCACCCAGCAAGCAGGAAAGACAGTACCTTGGCCACTCAAAGCAGTCATGCCCTCCTGGTGCCTGAATTGAAGCAGTTCCCTGCATCCTGGGAAATTGCGTCTTGGCCACTCAAAGCAGTTATGATCCCCCAGGGCCTGAACTGAAGCAGTACCCTGTGACCTGGGAAAAAGTGCTTTGGCTTCCCAGTGCGGTCATATTCCTCTGTGCCTAAGCTGAAGCAACACCTTACATCCCAGAGAAACAGTGCCCTGGCCACTCAAAGCAGTCACACTCCATGAATCCAAGCCAAAGTGGTGCATTGCTTCCCAAGGAATCAGTGCTTTGGCCATGCTTAGCAACCATGTATCCCAGGGCTGAGCTGACATGGTATCCCACATCACAGAGAAACAGAATATTGGCTGAACTGAAACACTCCACACTACAGGCCAAACCACAATAGTATCCAGCTTCTCCAAAGCTGGAATTGCCTCTCAGAATCTTAACTGCTGAGACACTACCCTCCCCAGAGAGTGGACTCATTGCTATGCTGCTCCCTGCCTCCCAGGGTCCAAATGACAGCTGTGCTCTGCCATTCTGGGGTCCTTTTTACCACAGAAAGTGGCCTGGTCACCAAGCATCTGGGAGTACTGTCAAGTTCCAGCATCCCCGGAATCAAAATAATCACTACATGATGCCTCATATGCCATGACCTACATTATCCCTGTGCCATATTGGCTCTGGTTTATAAAGTGCAGCTATACACTGCTACCCTAGTCAAAACCTCCAGAGCACCCCTTCATTCCTGGAGCTAAACCAGAAATTCCTGGAGCTAAACCAAACCTACAATCTCGACCCTGGATCTTGAGCTGCTGGGAGAGCCTCTGAATTGTAGGTCCTTGCTCCATGGACAATCTACGTTCAACTCAACCTTAGAGGGTGAAGTTGCACCTGAACACTAAAGGACCACAATAGCTTTATGAGATCATGAGCCTAGGACCACAGCTCCACAGCCTTTCTGAGCACATGTGCACTTGAACCCAGCACCATGGTAGCTTGTTGTAGGCTGTGTCAGACCTGACACCAAGAAGAATCCTGTTGTGTAAGTCTCGCCACTGTGGGAAAAACAGCAAAAAGAGTCCCCCACCCTGCCCCCCGCAAAGCTCTTGTCACTGAGGACACTAACAACTTATGCTGCTGCCACTGCTGCCACTGCTGCTAAAACTCATACAGCATAGGCTGCTGAGGCACTCACAGTCATTGCTGACATTGATCACTGATGAAGAAGCTGCATAGAAGCTATACCACTGCATCTACTCAGAACCAGATTCACCACATACTTCCCAACAAACACACTAAGACTCATACACAATATCAATTAAATTAAGAGCTGTTTATTATGAGAAATCAAAGATAGAAAAGAAGCATTACAACTGGTACCACAGAAATACAAGAGTATGAGACTATTAATAAAAACCATATGTGAACAAACTAAAAAAAACTGAGAAGAAATGGATGAATTTCTAGACATATAAAACCTACCAAAATTGAATCATGAGGAAACAAAAATCTAAACAGATCAATAATGTGACAAAATTGAATCAATAATAAAAAGTATATCTTCAAGGAAAGCCCAGGAACTGGTGGCTTCACTGCTGATATATACCAAGTTTTTAAATTGCTAATACCAATAATTCTCAAACTAATTCTCAAAATAATTCTCAAAAAATTGAAGAGGAGGGAATTATTTCAAACTTTTTCTACAAGGCCAGCGTTACTCTGATAACAAAACAAAACAAGAACCTAACAAAAAACAAAAACTACTGGCCAATATCTCTGATGGGCATAGACGCAAAAATCCACCAGAAAATACTAGCAAACAAAATTCAACAGCACATGATTATCCATGATGATCAAGTGGGATTCATCCCAGGGATGCAAGGATGCTTGAATATATACAATAAATAAATGTGATTTATTGCATTAACTCAGTGAAAGACAAAATCTGTATGATAGTAAAATAGACACAGAAAAAGCATTTGACAAAATTCAACATCCTTTCGTTATTAAAAAACCTCTCAACAAATTGGGCATAGAAGGCATGTACCTCAACACACACACACACACACACACACACACACACACACACAAACATAAAACATACACACAGATAATATCACAGATAATAACAGGGAAAAGTTCAAAGCTTATCTTCTAAGTTATGGAATACACAGGAATGCCCAGTTTCACCACTTCTATTCAATATAGTTCTGGAAGTTCTAGCCAGAGCTGTAAGGCAAAAGAAAGAAATAAAAGGAATTCAAACTGGAAAATAAGTCAACCTGCTCTGTTTATAGGTGGCATGATTGTATGTATAGAAAATGCTCGAGACTTAATAGCTAGAACTATTAAGCAAATTCAGTAAAGTTGCAGGATACAAACTTAACTTACAAAACTCCGTTGTATTTCTATAAAATAATAGTGAACCATCTAAAAAGGAAATCAAGAAAACAATCCCAGCATTAGGAACTGGTTATACCTTATAGATATATCTAAACCTTAGGGAATAGATGTGAGCAGAAGTATGCATGTGCTATTATAAATGAAAACAAACAGGAAAATGTTTTTTTTTTATCTTCGCCCCTTCAATGGATTTAGTCACTGCGTATGTCAGATACGTTTTACTATATGACATTGAGAAATTATCTGCTACTGTATTTTTTTAAAAATTAACTTTTGTAGGTAAGTAATAGGTGTATATATGTATGGGGTATATGAGATATTTTGGTACAGACATGTAATGTGTAATAATCACATCATGATAAATGAGATATCCATCCCCTCAAGCATTTATCCTTTGTGTTACAAACAATCCATTTGTACATTTGATAATAACTAACTCTTTTAGTTATTATCAAATATAATTCATTATATATTATATTACCAGATATAGTTATATAATAACTAACTCTTTTAGTTATTATCAAATGTACAATTATTATTGATTATAGAGAACTTGTGCTACAAAATAGTCTTATTCATTCTTCTTAACTACTTCTTCTTACTCATTAATCATCCCCATCTCCTTCCCCAGCCCCTTCCACTATACTTCCCAGCCTCTAGTAAACATCTTTCTACTCTCTATACCCATGAATTCAATTGTTTTGATTTTTAGATCCCACAAATAAGTGAGAAAATACAACATTTCACTTTCTGTGCATGGCTTATTGCATTTAACATTATGATCTCCAGTACCACCCATGCTGTAGCAAATGATAGAATGCCATTCTTTTTTATGACTGAATAGTACTGCACTGTGTATAAGTATGACATTGTCTTTATCCATTCTTATACTGATGGACACTTAGGTTACTTCCAAATCTTGGCTATTGTAAAAAGTGCTGCAACAAACATGGAAGTACACAAACCTCTTTGACATACTGGTTTCCTTTATTTGGGATACATACCCAGCAGTGGGATTGCTGAATCATATGAGTAGTTATATTTTTCAGTGTTTTTTTTTTCTTTTTTTGAAACCTCCAAACTGTTCTCCATAGTTTTTGTACTAATTTACATGTCCACCAACGGTGTTACAAGGGTTCCGTTTTCTCCACATCCTTGCCAGCATTTGTTATTGCATGTCTTTTGGATATAAGCTATTTTAAGTAGGGTGAGACGATATCTCATTGTACTTTTGATTTGAATTTCTCAGATGATCAGTGATGTTGAGCACCTTTTAATATGACTGTTTGCCATTTGTATGTCTTCTTTGATAAATGTATACTCAAATATTTTGCCCATTTTTTATACGATTATTATATTTTTTTCTTATAGAATTGTTTGAGCTCTATATTTTCTGATTATTAATCCCTTCCCAGATGGATAGTTTGCAAATATTTTCTCCCATTCTGTGGGCAGTCTCTTTACTTCGTTGATTGTTTCTCTTGATATGAAGAAGGTTTTTAACTTATTGTAATTCCATTTGTCCTTTTTCGTTTTGGTTGGTTGTGCTTGTGAGGTATTACTTAAGAAATTTTTGCCCAGACCAATGTCCTGGAAATTTTCCCCAATGTTTTCATGTAATAGTTTCACAGCTTGAGGTCTTATATTTATGTCTTCAATCCATTTTGATTTGATTTTTTGTATATAGCGAGAGATACAAATCTAGTTTTTCTTCTGCATATGGATATCCAGTTTTCCTGAAACCATTTATTGAAAAGACTATCTTTTTTCCCAGAATATGTTCTTGGCACCTTTGTCAAAAATGAGCTCTCTGTAGATGTGTGGATTTGTTTCTGGGTTTTATATTCCATTCCATTGATCTTTGTGTCTGTTTTTATACCCGTACTATGCTGTTTTGATTACTACAGCTCTGTGATGTAATTTGAAGTCAGGTAATGTGATTCTTCTGTTTTTGTTCTTCTTGCTTAATCTAACTTTAGCTATCCTGGGTGTTTTGTGGTTCCATGTAAATTTTAGGATTTTTTTTTCTATTTCTTTAAAGATTGTTATTGGTATTTTGATATGAATTGAATTGAATCTGTAGATTGCTATGGATAGTATGGATATTTTAACAATATTGATTTTTCTAATTCATAAAGATTGAATTTTGTTTTGTTTTGTTTTTTGGTGTCCTCTTCAATTTCTTTTATCAGAGGATTTTAGTTTTCATAATAGAGATCTTTTGCTTCTTTGGTTAATTCCTACGTATCTAATTTTATGTGTGGTTATTGTATATTGAATTACTTTTTAATGTATTCTGCAGGTTTTTTACTATTAGCATATAGAAATGCTATTGATTTTTGTATATTTATATTGCATCCTGCAAGTTTACAGATTTTTTTTGTCAGTTCTAAAAGTTTTTCTGTGGTGTATTAAGGTTTTTCCAAACATAAGATGATATCATCTGCAAACAAGGATAATTTGATTTTCTTTCCAATTTGGATGCTGTTTATTTCTTTCTCTTGTCTGATAGTTCTAGCTAGAAGTGCCAGTACTATGTTGAATAACAGTGCTGAAAAGTAGACATTCTTGTCGTGTTCCAAATCTTAGAGTAAAGGCTTTCACTTTCTCTCCATTAACCATGATAGTAGCTGTGGACCTGTCATATATGTCTTTCATTATGTTGAGGTATGTTTCTTCTGCACCCAGTTTTTTAAAGTTTATTTTTTATCATAAAGAGATGCTGGATTTAATCAAATGCTCTTTCAGCATCAGTTGAAAGATCATGTTGATTTTGTTCATCATTCTGTTGATATAATGCATAATACTAATTGATTTGTATATGTTAAACCATCTTTGCATCCCAGGGATATATACCACTTGGTCATAATGAATGATCATCTAATGTATTGTTGACTTCCGTTTGCTGGTATTTTGTTGAGGATTATTGCATTGATATTCATCAGAGAAATTGGCCTGTAGTTTTCTTTTTTTGGTGTTTGTCTGGTTTTTGTATCAGGGTAATACTTGCCTTGCAGAATTAGTTTGGAAATATTCCCTGCTCCTCAATTTTTTAGAATAGTTTGAGTAGCATTGGTACTCTTTCTTCTTTAAATGTTTAGTAGAATTCAGCAGTGAAGCCATCAAGTCCCTCACTTTCCTTTACTGGGAGACCTTTCATTATAGCTTCAATCTCATTATTTGTTATTGGTCTGTTTATGTTTTAGATTTATTCATGGTTTAATCTTGGTAGAATTTATGTGTCCAGGAATTTGTCCATTTCTTCTAGATTTTCAAATTTATTAGCATATAGTGGTCCATAGTAGGTACTAATAGCGTCATCAATTTCTAAAGTATCAGTTGTAATATCTTCTTATTTATCTCTGATATTATTTATTTGGGCCTTTTCTATTTTTTTCTTAGTCTAGCTATAGTTTTGTTAATTTTTCGGTTTTTCAAAAAACCATCTTTTTGTTTCATTGATCTCTGTTTTTGTTTTCTTCATTTGAAATTCATTTATTTCTGCTCTATTTTTTATTATTTCTGTTTTGTTTGTTCTGGGTTTGGTTTGCTCTTGTTTTTCTAGTTCTTTCAGATGTATTGTAATGTTATTTGAAGTTTTTATTCTTTTTAAAAGTAGGAAGTTATAACTAAGATATTCCCTCTTAGTACAGGTTTTGATGTATCCCATACGATTTAGTATGTTGTATTTCCATTATCATTTGTTTCAATAAATATTTCCATTTTTTTTTCTTAATTTCTTCGTTGACTTATTGGTTATTCAGAGCATGTTGTTTAATTTCCAGGTATATATTTTTCAAAATTTCTCTTGTTATTGCTTTTTAGTTTTATTTCATTCTGGTCAGAGAAGATGGCTGATATTACTTCAACTTTTTGAATGGTTTAAGACTTGTTTTGTGATCTAATATATGCTTAATTCTTAAGAAACATCCACATGCTGAGGAAAAACAATTTGTATTTTGAAGTCATTGAATTAAATTTTCTGTAAGTATCTATTAGATCCATTTGGTATATAGTACAGATTAAGTTCAATGTTTCTTTATTGATTTTCTGCCTGGAAGACCTCTCTAATGCCGAAAATGTGGTGTTGAAGTCTCCAGGTATTATTCTACTGGAGTCAGTCTCTCTTTTTAGCTCTAATAATATGTAATTTATATATCTGGGTGCTGCAGTGCTAGATGTGTGTGTGTGTGTGTGTATGTGTGTGTGTATATATATATATATATATTTTTTTAAGATTTTATATCCTCTTGTTGTATTGACCATTTATTATGATGTAGTTTCCTTCCTTGTCTCTTATTATAGTTTTTGTCTTGATATTTATTTTGTCTGAGATATGTATTGTGAGTCTTGCTCTTTTTTGGTTTCCATTGGCATGGAATATCTTTTTCTATTCTTTTATTTTCAATCTATGTGTGTCTTTATAGGTGAAATGTTTCTTGTAAGCAACAGAACATTGAGATTTGTGTTTGTTTGTTTTTGAGCTGCTCTATGTCTTTTGACTGGAGAATTTAGTCCCATTGAGCTGCTCTATGTCTTTTGACTGGAGAATTTAGTCCATTTATATTCAATGTTGTTGTTGATAAGTAAGGATTTACTCTTTCCATTGTCATTTTTTTTTTTCTGGTTGTATTGTGCTTTTCACCTCCTTCTTTCTTTCTTTTCTGTTTTCTTTTAGTGAAGAAGATTTTCTTTGGTGATATGATTTGGTGTCTTGTTTTTCATTTTTTGTGTACTCATGGTATGTTTTTACAATCCGGGCTTACCGTGAGTTTGCAAATGCTAAATAAGCCATTGTTTTAAGCTTATAACATCCTAACACTGTTTGCAAAAGAAACCAACAAGCAAAAAGAAAACCATCAAAAAATCTATGCCTTAACTTTGTCTTCTGCTTTTTAACTGTTATTTGTGTTCATGTCTTCTTATACTGTGTATGTCTTGAAAACTTGTTGTAGTTATTATTTTTTATTGGTTCATGATTTATTTCTAATTAAGATAAGAGTAATTTACGCACCACACTTAAAGTGTTACAATATTCTGTGTTTTTCTGTTTACTTATTATTACTAGTGAGTTTTGTACCATCAGGTGATTACTTATTGTTCATTTACATATTTTAATTTCTGATTAAAGTACTCCCTTTAACATTTCTTGTAGGAGAGGTGAGATATTGATAAAATCACTCAGTTTTCATTTGTCTGGAGAAGTCTTTATTTCTTCTTCATGTTTGAAGAATATTTTCTCTTTTTTTTTCATTACTTTGAGAAGGAGTCTCACTCTGTCGCCCAGGCTGGAGTGTAGTGGCACGATCTTGGCTCACTGCAAGCTCTGCCTCCTGGGTTCACACCATTCTCCTGCCTCAGCCTCCCGAGTAGCTGGGACTACAGGCACCCACCACCACGCCCAGCTAATTTTCTTTTTTTTTTTGTATTTTTAGTAGAGACGGAGTTTCACCATGTTAGCCAGGATGGTCTCGATCTCCTGACCTCGTGACCCACCCACCTCAGCCTCCCAAAGTGCTGGGGTTACAGGCATGAGCCACCACGTCTGGCCTATTTTCTCAAGATAGATTATTCTAGTGCAAAAGTTTTTTTTCTTCAGCACTTCAGATATTTCATGCCTTTCTTTTCAGACCTGTAAGATTTCCACTGAAAAGTCTGTTGCCAGATGTATTGGAGCTCCATTGTGTGTTGTTTGTTTCTTTTCTCTTGCTGCTTTTAGGATTCTTTATTTATACTTGACCATTGGGAGTTTGATTACTAAATGCCTTAGGGTAGACTTCTTTGGGTTAAATCTGCTTGGTGTTCCATACCTTCTTATAACTGGGTATTGTTATCTTTCTTTAGATTTGAAAAGTTCTCTGTTATTATTCCTTTGAATAAGCTTCCTATCCTAATCTCTTTCTCTGCCTCCTCTTTAAGGCCAATAACTCTTAGATTTGCCCTTTTGAGCATATTTTCTAGATCCTGTAGGCATGGTTCTTTGATGTATTCTTTTTTCATCTCTTATGTATATGTTCAAATATTCTGTCTTAAAGTTCACTATTTCTTCTGCTTGATAAATTCTGCTATTATATATAGGGCTCTCATGCATTCTTCAGCATGTCAATTTCAATTTTTAGCTCCAAAACTTCTGCTCAATTATTTTTAATTATTTTAATGTCTTTGTTAAATTTATCTGATAAAATTCTGGATTTTTTTCTGTGTTATTTTGAATTGGAGTTTCTTCAAGATAGCTATTTTGAATTCTTTGTTTAAAAGATCAAATATATTTAGTTGTTCAGAATTTTTCCCTGGTGACTTATTTAGTTCATTCAGTGAGGTTCTGTTTTCTTGGATTGTATTGATACCTGTATATGTTTATTTGTGCCCGGCATTGTAGAGTTAATTATTTACTATCATCCTCACAGCCTGGGCTTGTTTGAACTATTTCTTCTTGGGAAGGCTTTCCAGATATTCAAAAGGACTTGGGTGTTGTGACCTAAGATGTAACTGCTTTAGGGGCACTCAAAGTCCAATAACAGTGTAGACTTTATAGAGGTATCATCTTGATGGACTTGGACAAGATCCAAGAGAAATCTTTTAATTATCAGGCAGAGACGTTCATTCTCTTCACTTACTTTCTTTAAAACAAGCAGTTTCTCTCTGTCTCTGTTCTGAGCCATATGAAACTGGGGCTGGAGTGACAAAAACACCCCTATGGCCACTACCACACTTACTGTACTGGGTCAGATGTAAAGCCAGCAAGCACAGCACCGGGTCTCGCCCAAAGTCTGCTGAAACCACTCCCTGGCTACTGCTTATGTTTTCTTAAGATCCTGGGGCTCTACAATTAGCACCACAATTAGTATCAATGACAGCCAGGCCTGTGTCCTTCTCTCCAGTGTGTTGAGTTCCTCCTGGTCCTGGGTAGGCTCAGATGTGCCATCCACAAACCAGGGGCTAAAGTCAAAATCTTTAGAAGTGTACTTGGTACTCTGTTGTACTGTGGCTGAGCTGGCACTCAAACCACAAGACACAGTCTTTTCCTTTCTCTCTCTCTCTCTTTTTTTTTCCCCAAAGGTAGAAAAGCCTCAACTCATGGCTACTACTACCACAGGCCAATGGTGAGTACTGCCAGACTATTGCCAATGTTCCCTTAAGGCCCAAAGGCTCTTTAGTTAGCTTGTGGTAACTGTTGCCTGGTCTGGGACTTACCCTTCAGTGCAGTGGGCTTCACTTTGGCCTAGGGAATTTCCAGAAATGTCATCCAACAGCCCTCCTTTGGAATTAGGGAACACAAGATCCTGCTGGGTGTTTTATCCTTCTGTGACTAAGTAGGCACCTGGGTGCAGACAAAGTCCCCTTTACTTTTTTTCTCTGCTTTTCTCAGGAAGAAAGAGTCTTATTCCATATCTACCATAGCTTGAAATGTGCTGAGTCTCACCTGATGGCACCACGTCTCAGAGTCGCACCCAAAGCCCTCAACATAATACATGGGTATCTCTGCTGGTTTTTCAGGGCCCAAGGGCTCTTCGGTTAGCAGGTGATGCATCCTGCCAGGACTGAGTCCTTCCATTCAAGGCAACATGTTACCTTCTGGCCCTGAGTGTTTCTGGAAATTTCATCTGAGAACTAGGGCCTGGAAATGGGGCCTTGTGACTCTGGTGACTTATTTTGCTGTGGCTGAGTTGGTATCCAAAATGCAAGACAAATTTCTCTCCACTATTCCCTCTCTTCTCCTCAAGTGAAAGGAAGGGGTCTCTTTTGGATCTGTGAGGCATGCCACCTGGGGTTAGGTGAGTGGTGATGACAGCACTTTTTTAGCCACCTCAGCTGGTGTCTCAGTAGGTCAGATGCCCCATCTCGTCCCCTAAGTCTACTGCTCTGGGCCTAGTTCAGCACTAGGACTCTCCTAGGAGTTGCAGGCCTTGTGGCCTAGATGTACTTTCAAGTTTATTTAGAGCACCAGAGCACTTTAACCCATGGTGGTGAGGCTTGCAAAAACCCAAGTTCCACCTGCTGTGATTGGTGATTCCCCTCTGGCTAGGGCTGGTTTAAATTCTCACCTCCCCATGGGCAGGCATTAGCTGAGTTTTGTTCAGTTTTCCTTTCTATTCTAACAAGACGGCAGTGAGTTCAATGACTAAGAATTGCTGTGCTTTCCTTCCTGCAGTGCTCAGAATTGCTCTCTACACAATGCTGCAACTGCTGGGGCATGGGGTAGGGGTGGTGTTGGTGATTCAAGACAGTTTTTCCTACCTCTTCTGTGTGTCTTACAGTGATATAAAGTTAAAACCAGGTCCTGTGAGTGCTCGCCTGGTTTATGGATCTTATTAAGATGCTTTCTTTTATGTAGATAGTTGTTTAATTAGTGTCCTTTCATGGGGGACAATCAGTGAAGTTTTCTTATCTGCCATCTTGCTCTACCTCCAGCCCTGTTACTGTATTTTTAAAATAGGCACAAGTAGGAGCTCAAGAAAACACTGCTCTGTACCCACAATCTTTAGCAGGAGCAGGAAGTACCTTTCTGCATTGAACCTAGACTCTAAATTTATTTATAAAGGTAAATGTTATTGAACTTTAAATGTAAACTTTTGAACTTAAGAAGGAATGAACTATTGATACACAAAATACCATAGATGAATCTCAAAATAATTAAATTAAGTAGATGATACTAGAGCAAAAACGATTATATAACCTATGATTCCATTTATATAAAACTCTAGAAAATACAAGCGACATGAGGAAACTTTTGGCGGTGCTATATTTGTTCATTTCCTTAATTGTAGTGACAGATGTCAAAACTTAACAAATTGTACACTTTAATATATGCAGTTTATTGTACATCAACTATACCTCAATAAAGTTGTTTAACATTTAAACATAAAATAAGCAGAGAAAAAATAATAGCTATAAAAACATAAGATACTTAGAAATAAATTTAACCAAGAAGGTGAGAGGTCTCTACACTAAAATGCAGAAATCACTGACAAAAATTTGAAGGCACAAATAAATAAAAAGATATCCTGTGCCCCTGAATTGAGATAAATATTATCGTTAAAATGTACCTATGACCCAAAGTGATGTACAGACTTAATGTAATCTCTATCAAAATATCAATAACATTCATCAAAGAAATAGCAAAAAAAATTCTACAATTCATTTAGAACCACAAAATACTTCGAATAGCCAAAGCAATTAAGCAAAAATTATGAGGCTATGAGCATAACACTACCTAACTTCAAAATATACTACAAAGTAACCAAAGCAGCAATCCACAGGCATAAAGCCAAACACATGGATAAACTGAACCAAATAATTCCATGCATCTACATCCAACTGATTCTCAGTAAAGATGCCAGAAACACACACTGGGGAAAGGGCAGTTTCTTCAGTAAACGGTGCTGGGAAAACTGAATACTCACACACACAAAAATGAAGCTGGAACATTATCTTGAATGACAAACAAAAAGCAACCCCAAATGGATTAAAGATTTAAATGAAAGACCCAGAACTGTGTACTTACTAGAAGCAAACTGAGGGCAAATTCTTCATGATGTTAGTGTGGTCAAGGATATTTTGGATAAGGTATCAAAAGCACAGGCAACAAAGGCAAACATGAGACAAACGGAATGGCATCAAATTGAAAACTAATCCACAGCAAAGGAAACAATGAGAAAAGAGACACCTACATAATGGGAGAAAATATTTGGAAGCTATACATCTGACAAGATGTTAATATCCAGAATACATGAGGAACTCCAAGAACACAATAGCAAAAAACAAATAACCCTATTAAAAATGGGCACAAATTCTGAAGATGTTTTTCAAAGGAAGACATGAAAATGACCATCAGATGCATGAAAACATGCTTTATGTCACTAATTATCACAAAAAATGGAAATTTAACCACAATGAGATATCATCTTACTCCATTTAGAATGGCTATTTTCAAACAGTAAAATAAAAAGATTTGTTTTGGGAAGAATGTGGAGAAAAGCGAACCCTTAGAAACTGTTGGTGGAAATGTAAATTAATATAGCCGTTATGGAAAATAGTGTTAACATTCCTAAAAATATTAAAAATAGAAGTACCGTATGATCCAACAATCTCACGCCTAGGTACATATCCAAAGGAAATGAAATTAATATATTGCAGTGATATCTGCACTCCCAGGTTTATTGCAGGACTATTTGCAATATTCAAGATATGGAATTAACCTGCATGCTACTCAAAAGATAAATAAAAAAACAAATTGTGCTATATTTAAATAATAAAATATTATACAGCTAAAAATAAAAAAAAATCCTGTCATTTGTGACAACATGGATGAACATAAAGGGCATTATGTTAAATAAAATAAGGAAAACAAAGAATGACAAATATCACCTGATCTCACTCCTATGTGGACTCTAAAAAAGTTGATCTCATAGAATTAAAAACAGTGATTACCAAAGTCTGGGGAGGAAAGACGTTAATCAACGGGTATAAAGTCACAGTTAGACAGAAGGGTAAGTTCTAATATTCTATCAGAAATTAGAGTGATTATAGTTAACAATAACATATATTGCAAAATAAGTCAAATAAATGATTTTGAATGTTCTTATTACAAAAATATAATAAATCTTTGATGTGAAGTATATGCTCATTACATAATGTATATATGCATCAAAATATCACACTGTACCCCATAATTATGTACATTTATTATGCGTCAATTGAAAACTTTTACAAAACCCAAACTCATAAGGAAATGTAAGAGGCTTGAAATAGTCTAAAATGATATTCAAAAATAACAAATTTGAAGGCCTCAAGGGAATCATACTCCATGGTTTAAAAATTTATTGCAAAGCTAGGATAATCAAGTCAACATATCACTGTAATGAGAAAAGACAAATGGATCAATGGAAGAATTGAGTGTCCAGAAATAAACCCTTTGAAAATATATCATTAATAGGTTTTCAACAAGGGTGCTAATACATTTCAAAAAGAAAATAATGTTTTTTCAGTAAATGGTGCTGGGACAATTAATATCAACATGCAAAAGCATAAATTTGAAAAATTGTCTCTCACTATTCAAAAATTAACTCAAAATAGATGGTAGAGCTAAATGTAAGAGCTAAAACTATAAATTTCTAGAAGAAAACATAAAATATTTGCGACTCTGGGTTGGCCTTCTTTCTTAAGTATAATACCAGAAAGACAAGTGATAACGGTAACAAGAGAAAAATTGGACTACATCAAATTAAAAATTTGTGTTTGAAAGCACACATTAAAAAGTGAAAAGACAAGCCACATACTACAAGAAAAAATATTTTCAAATCATATCCAAAGTATATAACTTGTATCTAAGATAGGTAAAGGACTCCTATAACACAATAACCAAAAGACATATAGCACAATTTAAAATTGTGCAGGAGATTGAATGGACATACAAATGGCAAATAAGCACATGAAAAGATGCTCAAAATTATTAATCACTAAGGAAATGCAAATCAAAATGACAGTGAGATACAACTCCACAATATTAGCATGACTACTAAATAAAAGAATAATAATAGCCAGTGTTAGCAATAATGTAGAGAAGTTGGAACCCTCATACATTGCTTATGAAAATGTAAAATGATGCAGCCACTTAAAAAAAACCAGTTTTGCAGTTCCACAAAATGTCAAACAGATTTTCCATATAATCCAGCAATTCACTAATATAGCTGAATTCACAATTCAGCTAATATAATAGCTCTATAGCACAACGAAATAAAAATGTATAGACACACAAAATCTTGTACATAAATGTTAATAACAGTATTATTAAAAATAACTTAAAAATGGAACAATGCAAATATCCACCAACAGATGAATGGAAAAACAAAATGTTGTATATCCATGCTTAATACAATGGAATATTATTCAGCAATTAAAGGACTAAAAGTATTAATCTATACAACAAAATAAATGAATATTAAAAACATTATACTAAGTGAAAGAAGCCAGTCACAAAAGGTAACATAATTTTTAAATAAATTTATGGAATACAAGTACAATTTTATTACATGCATAGATTGCATAGTGGTGAAGTCAGAGTATTCAGTATATCCATTTCCCAAATCATATATATTGTACCCATTAAGTAATTTGTTATCATTTGTTATAATTTGTTACCTCCATCTGATCACCCTTCTGAATATCCATTGTCTATCATTCCACACTCTATGTCCATGTGTGTGCATTATTTAGGTCTCATTTATAAGTGAGAAATGTGCCATTTTTCTTTCTGTCTGACTTCATTTCATAGCTACATTTCCACCCTTATTGCTGTAAGAGACATTATTTCATTTATTTTATGGATGAGTAGTATCCCATTGTGAATATATACCACATTCTTTAATCAAATTATCCATTAATGGACACTTAGGAAACATAATATTAATGTTATATGGCTACATATTAGATATGGCATTTCACTTTAGGGTAAACAAACTGTTTTAAAATTATGTTGTGGTGATGGTTGTACAGCTGTGTGAATATACTAAAACCCACTGAACTGAGTACTTTGTATTAATGAGTTTTATCATATGTGATTTCCTCTTAATCAAAATGTCAAAACATACAAAGTAACAAAATATAATTTTACTTATTAAAAAATATGAAGGAAATTAAAGTTATATATTACCTTTCTATGAACAAAAACCTTGAAATTGTTTTGCAAAGATATTTAATTTCCCCATTCTATATTAAAAGTAGTTTTTCCAATAATGGATGTTCTTGGGCACAATTATATTTCCTTCTATGGTGATCCTAATTTATCATTCACGTCACTCAAATGACATCTTAATTTCTAAAGTTATCACAACTTATTATGTGCCACAATCTTGCCACATTACAGTCATCAAGATCTTAGGTGGTTCAAAAAGAAACTTATCATTAATTCAATTCAATGCAAGAAGGATCTATTTTATTATTTTAATCTTCCCATATACATCTGAAAAATTACTGAGTAACATTATGTAAAATAGAGCCTGTTGAATATTCAAAATACTAAACTGCCTTTTGACATTCTAAATGTAATCCTGAAGGTGCAATTTTAGCACACATACTTTCTAATCAAAAAAGATAAGTAAAGTTTAAACTAAAAACATAACCTGTAAGAACAAGCATTTGTTTCAAAGATTCCTGTAATAGCACACATAAAAATCAATTTTTCCAGTCTTTTAGTCTTATAAGATTTTCATTAATCAACTATAATAATAACTCAGTACCTGCTGAAGTCTAAATTTTACAAAACCCTGCAAAGTCATATTTTGCTTTCATTTCCTGATATCATTAAATTTCTACCCTCTGTAAAAAATTTTATCTTTTCCTTTGGTCTTCCCACTCTAATTGTTTCTCCATCTTCATATAAATTCTCTTAAATCAAGGGAATTCTAATTTAGAGACAATATCACATTAATTTGGGTTAAGAGGTAAGGCAAATGCCCAACTAAAAATCAGACTAATCTTTAAAATGATAGCTGATTGCTATAAAAAGAGAGGAAGTGGAGTACAGCAGCTAAAAGCAGATTCTGAAGCCTGTCTCAGTTCCATCAATAACTAGCAGTGTGAACTTGGACAAGTTAATTTATCTCTTTATGCCTCAGAAACCTCATCTGTGAAATGGAAATAATTATAAGCAACTATGACATAGAATTATGAAAATTAAATGAGTATGAACAGTAATTAGAACAGTGGCTGGCTTGTGGTAAGAGCTCTATAGGTAATAGCTGATGTTATCTTTAGTTAAGGCACCACCAACAAAGCTTTTGAGACCTAATAGGCATTTGTGCTGCTGTTGTTTTTTACTGGAATCTGACAATTACTTGAAATTACTTATTATCAAATAAAAGATGAACTTTGTTATTATTATTATTATTTTTTCCTCTTACCTACTTGTTCTCTGTCACAAAAACTGTCAGGTGGGTTACAATCCAACTGCATTTTTAAATCAAGTTTATGATGCAGATGTGTCTACTATTTCTTCCAATTCAAAAGATGGATTATTCATTTACTCCTAAGAGCAAGACTTTGGAAAGAAGATATATTTTATGAATTAACAATAATCAAAAAGTAATATTTAGTTGGGAAATATAGGATGACAGAGATTGAATAAAATGGGTTACATAAATATTTAAAATACCAGACACCACCTGCAAAATGCCACTGTCACATGCATAGTAAATTCTTTGGTAATTGACAGTGTATTTTACTCTAGAATTAATACAGTGGTATTATTCAATGGTAATTAAAGAGCAATGCACTCCTTCCTCCTCTACAAAATTCTTCCATGCGCCTCAGAACAAAGTACTAGGGAAAACAAGAGACAAGGAGAGAAAATGACTTTCCAGTTGTGGTAGAAACCTTACTTCATAGTTGCTTCCATATTGGGATCAAACTGGTAACTATTATATACTTGATTACATTCCCAGGATTATTTTCAGGCTACACCTGCCTACTACGTCTTCCTCTGCTCCATTCTACCCTAACTCCAAACAATTAGAGATAAACAAAATTCTTGACTAAATTGTGCTAATATGTTATCAGAAAATAATGACTCAATGTATTACTACATATTGTACAATGAGTTAAAATGTATATCGATGGAGTCTGTCTAAAGGCCTAATATTTTATTCCAAATCAGTAATTCTTTTTTGAATTTTTTCAAATTTACTTACTTTTCTTAAAATTTTATTTTAAATTCAAAGGTACATATACAGGATGTGCAGGTTTGTTATATAGTTAAACATGTGCCATGGTGGTTCACCACACAGAACATCACATCACCCAGGTATTAAGCACAACATCCATTACCTATTCTTCCTCATGCTCTCCTTCCCCTCAAAACCCTCAACTGATGCGTCCAGTGTGTGTTGTTCTGCCTTACTTGTCCATTTGTTCTCATCATTCAGCTCCCACTTATAAGTGAGAACATGCAATGTTTGATTCTCTGTTCCTGTGTTAGTTTGCTGAGGATAATGGCTTCCAACTTCATCCATGTCCCTGCAAAGGACATGATCTCATTCCCTTTTATGGCTCTATAGTATTCTCTGGTGTATATGTATGATATTTTCTCCATCCAGTCTATAATTGATGGGCATTTAGGTTGATTCTGTATCTTTGCTATTGTGAATAGTGTTGCAATGAACATACATGTGTATGTATCTTTATAATAGAATGATTTATATTCCTTTGGGTATATATCCAGTAATGAAATTGCTGGGTCAAATGGTATTTCTGCATCTAGGTCTTTGAGGAATCACCACACTGTCCTCCACAATGGTAAACTAATTTATACTCTCATCAACAGTGTAAAAGAGCTCCTTTTCTCCACAACTTGTCAGCATCTGTTGTTTTTTGACTTTTAATAATAGCTATTATGCCTGGTGTGAGATGGTATCTCATTGTGGTTTTGATTTATATTTCTTTAATGATCTGTGATGTTGAGCTTTCTTTCACAGGTTTGTTGGCCATATGTATGTCTTCTTTTGAGAAATATCTGCTAATGTCCTTTGCCCACTTTTTGATGGTTTTGTTGTTGTTCTTGTAAATTTGTTTGGGTTTCTTATAGATCCTGGACATTAGACCTTTATCAGATGGATAGATTAAAAAAATTTTCTCCCATTCTGTAGATTGTCTCTGATGATAGTTTCTCTTGCTGTGCAGAAGCTCTTTAGTTTAATTAACATTTGTCAATTGTTCCTTTTGTTGCAATTTCTTTTTGTGTTTTTGTCTTAAAATCTTTGCCTGTGCATACGTCTTGAATGGTATTGCCTAGATTTTCCTCCTGGGTTTTTATAGTTTTGGGTTTTACATTTCAGCCTTTAATCAATCTTCAGTTGATTTTTGTATAAGGTGTAACAGTTTCAATTTTCTGCATATGGCTAGCCAGTTCTCCCAGAACTATTTATTACGTAGGGAATCATTTCCCCATTGCTTGTTTTTGTCAGGTTTATTGAAGATCAGATGCTTGTGAGAAAGTGAATTATAAAGGGGTCCCCACAGGATCCCTGCAGGTCCTGTGCACTGGGAGAATAAAGCAGAACCATGGAAATACATGCCATAAATTTGCAGAGGGGAGGAGTTGGCCTCTTGAGCTCCTGTATGGTGGAGCAGGAGCCAGTTAACAGACTTCCTCCTCACTCTGCTGAAACTTTTTCACTTTTTTCTTTTCATCCAATAAATTCTGTTTTCCCTTACCCTTAAAAGCATCTGCAAATGTAATCTTTCCTGTTTGTGTGACAAGAACCTAGATTTTCCTACATTTTGGTGTGCAATGTGGGGCTGGGAGAAGGGTGAGTGAGATGCAAACCAAAAAAACCTTTACCTCTTTTGCTTCTAAGCTTCGTGTCCCTAGGATTTCTTCAGAGGGTAGAGGCAACTGTGCCCCATCCTCTGTTGCTCCTGGGTGTCAGAAATATTGGCTTCAGTCCAACCCAGCCTTTCCATGGCCTTTTCCTTCCTGTTTTGGGACGGACGGGTGAGCAGCCACTCTCCTCTTCCTGACCAGGTTGGGACAAATGGCTCAAGGGCCCTGGAGTTCCCCAACAGGCCCTCATGGAGTCTCCCCCTCTTCCAGCCAAAGAGTTCTGCTCCATTGTACAGCAATTAAGCTTTTGTCCCTGGTAGAGGAACCACTTGCATAAGAATAAGAGGTTCTTCCCTCAGAAATCCTTTACCCTCTCAGCAGGTAACTTTTAAATGATTATTTTTTCTTTTGGAAGACATTTTTCTGGGCTAGAAATGATGGGGAGTATTACTATTTATATTATCTGTAGAGTTTTAATTGTGAAAAAGGATTTGTGAGGCTGGTTTTAAGCTGTAGCCAATCTGGTGTGCTTTGCATGTCTTTCTGTACCGTCTGTAGCAAACTTTGCCTCAGGGCTCCATCTTGTTTTATGTCCTGGGGAGTGGACTGTAATCCTATGTCAAGGCTGTGTTTAGCCTCTGCAGAGCCAGGGATTTAGTGCTGGCTTCAGAAATGTGTCCTTTCTGGTTTTATATCTGCATGACCGTTTGCTGTTTGTTGATTCCCTTCCCCTCCACAAACTGCATTGGATTTTCTTTTCTCTGAACATTTAGTAAAGTTTGAAAGCCAGAAATAGTGGTCATTTGTCAGGTGATAAGGGAGTTAGAAGGATGATCTTAAGGAGTGCTCAGACTAATTAAATGTGAGTATGCAAGTTATAGTTATAGTTAAAAGGCCTTTATGTTTTCTCTTTCTTGGACTTTGTTTTGGTGGAAAAAAAGAGGGTTTTTTCAGTCAACTGAATTATTTTTCTCCATTTTTCCTTGGCACTTTTAATGAACACATGAGAGTGGAGAGACCTCTGTTTTTCACATGGGATCCCAGGAATTAAAAGCACCAAGAGGCCAATGGTCCTAATAGGAAATTGGTAAACGAAGGATCTTGTGGTAACTGGGTTTTGTTCCGCCTGTCTGTGTAATTGTATATGTGTCGTGTGTGTGGTGTCTATAAAGAGAGCTCTAATTAATTGGTCTAAGGGAAGATAAGTGCTTAGATGCTTGAATCAAATGTTTTTTAGAGGGAAGATAACAGCTGTGGTACCTTTCAGTTCACATGACTTTAATCTTTGAGAAATAAAAACAGCCTTAAAGACTATTGGTAAAATGCAGATGTCATCAAAATATAAATAGGTGGACTAAATTATGTTCAGATCCAAGGTTTGCTAAGTCTTTTGAGGTTATAAACTGCTACTCCATTTTTGAGAACTGTTCAACCTGCTAAGGCCTGGGGACATATGGAATTAACCATGCCCCTAATTGTGCTGGGAGGAGTCAAACCTTGGATGAAGTTGGCACATAATCAAAACAACTTACCAGGTTTTACATTCAAATTAAAAATTGTTAAGAGTTACCATTATAACATGTAATTGAAATTACTGGAAATAGATTTACATGCAATATGTGTAAGAACAGTAAAATATGTTTTTAGTAAAAAATTATAGAAAGACATAAAAATATAAATAATTGCCTAGGGTTAAATAATTGTTTTAAATTAGATAAAATAAAGCTAAAAGTTAAAACAAGTGGTGGAAGGATTGTAAAATTTAATCTTGCAAAATTTCTGTGTGTGAACATATTGACTAAATTCAGAAAAGGTATTATATGGTTTTTCTGTAAATTGAGCATTAAAATAAAAGCACAACAAAGTGCTCTTAAGGAATTAATCTGCACTTTGGCAAAATTTGTAAAGGGTTATAAAAGGGATTTTTGCTTTTTAAGTTCCTGAGCCATAATTTTGGCAAAATAAATAATTTGTGGTAATCTGGAATTCTACTTCATAACATCAAGTGTTTAAAATCTCCAACATATTTAACACGATTCCCAAAATAAAACTTCAGACTCAAAATTATCTTTCTTGACATCTGTCTTTTTGAAGGCTTTAGACGGTCCCTGGAGCCTCTAGAAGAGAAAAAAATAAGATTATTTGACATATTTAATTATATGAGATTACCAAAATGGTGTACAAGCTACTTTACGTTATATTTTGGTGAATAATACTAATATATTCCAAAATTGTATAGGAGTTCTGAAATTCTAACATTTACATATATTCTATTAATCATAATTAAGGTTATTATGCTAAGCTATTATAAACCATGGAAATAACCAAACTTCTTTGTCAATTGTATATCTAACTGTAACTATCCTGGACATATTGTAATTCACAGACAATATTTGTCTTGGTTTAATCCTTTTCAAAAGATGGTTTATAACAAGCTAACCTTATTTTGTAAGATTTTATAAAGATGGTTTATAACAAGCTAAACTTATTTTGAACTATTTATGGCCTTGAATGATTGAGTAAGGTATACTCCTGTGAACAACATTTGCAGCACCATTTGTTTCTCTCTGCCTGGTTCCTCTAAAATTTGGAAACTACCTGTGAGTATTCTTAACTTATGGCAATATAATTGTTTGCATCAGTGCAATAAAAATCCATTTTCTTTTGCAACAGGATGCAATTGGAGAAAGTGGTTGTTTTACCAAGGCTTTGCCTGGAAGGGTATGCTTCCCTTTAAGGACTCAAGCCGGATTTGCAGAGCTGATAAAACCCCTTGGGGAGACTGGCCTCATACCCTTGTCTATGCTGTCCCTATATAGGGTTTCTGACCTGTGGTCAGTAAAGAGCGTAACTTTCTAACAGTCAGAGGAGTTTCAAGCTTATCTTGTGATCTTAAGAGGAGAGGATCACCCAAATCACAGTCATTTGAGGATACAAATCCATAGCTGGGTTCAGCTTTAAGAGTTCTTATCTGAGATTCCTTATGGAACAGAGTTCCACTAAAGCCAATGTAAAAGGCCTGTGTAAAAATAGTTATTCTTGCTGCACTTCATGCAAATAATCAGGCCATGTATAAGGGTAAAGTCTATTTTTCAAACAACTTAGTCCTATTATGATTTTTTTTTTTAACAAAAATGAGAACTAGAGAGAGAGAGAGAACTTATGTTCCAAAACTTATAATACATTTGTCATCAAATTCTAAACTCATTAGTTGTTTTTAGGTTTTTGCCTACATTTTTAGACTAACCCTGCTTGTTCCTGTGAACCCACCAGCAATCTCTGGCTGCAGCTCAGAAAGAACAAAAGAACAAGAGGAATGGGTAATGTAAAAATCTGGATCAATATTCTAGTTCTGAGCAATTATTCTGAAATCCTGCCAGGTGTTGGGCATAAATAGGATGCCCATCATCAGAGATTTTCCTTTCGGAAAAGCAAGACTAAGGGAAGTAACCAAAGCCAAGTACCATGCATCCAAATTTTAGCAAGCATAACTATAGCCACCAGTTAGTTGGGCATGTCACAAAACATCCTTTTCTCTCCATTTTTGGAGGTGGACTCAATTCCGCAGCTTCACCTAAGCATTTGGTTTATGATAAGGAGTCCATGCAACACACCCTGAGACACATTTTTGTCCCAAACTAAATTCCAAGCTTCGGGTGAAAGTTCAGGAAAGAAAACTAGATCTATGGGATCCAGAGGTAGATGATAACAGAGGTTAAAAAGCACAGTGCAGGTGAGCATGACTGATTCTTGCTGATTAAGCCAAGCCTCCCATTTCATGGATAAAGGTCATATTAGTATCCATGGCATAAATGAAGTCTAGGGACGTCCAAGATACTGACAGCAGAGGGAATAGAGGCATAGGTGAGAGCAGATAATTCCTGTTCTCTAAGCCCTCCCTGTTTCATGGGTGCAAGCCACTTTGGCACTTACAGGTGGCGCTCTGTCATGGTTGCCAGGACTTGGAGATATAAGAATAAAGGAAAGAAAGAGTAATACCTCACTTACCCTCCCTTATGTACCCCAGATATTTGCTAGGAAGAGAAGGGAGTAAGGGATGCCTGCTCCCCTCTTTCCAGATGAGTAGCCATCCATGTTCAGTCTGTACCCCTTTTGAATGCATCCTGAATCTCTGGGACTCCTTTGAAAAAAAAATCATTTTTTTTTTTTCCTTTTTCCTCCTCTGTCCTCTCTTCACTAATACGTAATTGTGTCTCCCTACTATGGAACACTCCACTCAAGTGCATCCTCCATACTGGGAAAGTTTAATTCCCCAAACCTTAAACTGGTTGGCTTAGGATTGAACCAAGGGGATGGGAACCCAGAAGTCTGACATGACAGTAAAAGGTGTTTATTTTATTTTATTTTATTTTTTATCAGTCAGGCTTTTGGATCCCTCTCTCTGTGCAAATTCCACTACATACTCACCAGGATAACTAAAATTTTAGTCTGACAATACCAAATATTGGTGAGAACATAGAGTAACAAGAATTTTCACATATTATATTTTCTACTGGAGTACGATATAATACGATTACTTTGGAAATTTCTTCTAAATCTAAACATACATCCTTCTCAGTAATCTCTTTCCTAGATATACCCAAAGAGAAATGAAAACATATGTCCACAAAAAGACATTATAAAAATGTTCATAGAAATCTTATCCATGGCCTTACACTAGAAACAACAAAAAGGTCCATAAAAAAGAATTGATAAACTGTAGTGTATTCATACAGTGGGATGCCACATAACACTATAAAACAAAAAAAAATCATATTAAAAACTAATATTAAAAATTGATATAAAACATTATGTTGAGTAAAAAAGCCCTCACACAAAACAGCATACTATGTCAAATTCCACTTCCAAAATTGGTAAAACTAATGTGAGGTGGAAAATTATCAGAACTGTGGTTGCCTCCTGGTAAGAGGCAGGAACATAGTGGAAGAATCATCAGGGTTTCCTCAGCATGAGCATGAGGGACATTCTCAAGTGAGAGTAATATTCTATATCTTCATATTGATTTTAGTTAAACAGGTGTGTCTACTTGTCAAAACTCACAGAATGATACACTACAAGACACTTAAGTTTGGCGCATTTCATTTTTGTAAATTTATCTACAAAATTGAATCACAACTAGTATTGTTTCATTAACGACATGTTTGTTGAAGTGTTTGGAGTAAATTATACTGTTTTCTGCAACTTTGAAGTGCATCATAATAAATAAAATAGATTATTAGGTAGATAAAGAAATGGATAGATAGGTGGATGTGTACAAAAGCAAATATAATAATATATTATTTGTAGAATGCAGGTGGTATTTATATGGATGTCTACAATTCTTTCAACTTTTTGAGATGTTCAAAAATTTACATAATCAAACATTGAGGGGAAAAAAATTAAGTCTTTACAGTGGCCCACTATCTATTCAATCTGTCCCACCACTATTTCTTCTTAGATCTCGCCTTTTACTACTCTGTTCCATGCCCCTTTCCTCCTCCTACACCTTTCCTCAGTCACATTGGCCTTCTTGTTATTCTTGAAACACATCAAGCATGAAGCATGAATCTCTCTTATAGTCTTCGACTTTTACATCCTCTACTTAGAACACATAATAGATAACCACATTGTTCAAAGCCTGATCACTCACCTTCCTTAGCTCTTTGCTTAATTTACCTTTGCATCGAGGCCTTTCTCTAACATTCAAACTTCTCTGTGAGCACCTGATCCTGGTTCCTCACTTTGTTTATCTCTGCAGTACTTATTACCATTTGACATTCTGCATATTTCATGTATTTATTTGTTGATTCAAACGCAGTGAGGGCAGAAATTTGTGTCTATTTTCTTTCTGGAATGTTGAACAATACCTGGCACATAATGTGTGTTCAGTAAATATTTGTTAAGGGAATGGATTAGACTTGTAAATGATCTGAGTAAGTGGTAACGATGAAATTGAATAGGCCCAGCTGCATAACTTTCAAAAACAAATACTTAAGTACAGGCAGGGGGAAATAACAATGGCTGCAAAAAAAAGACAAAGGAATTTTAGTTAAATTAGTTAGCATATATAAAACACATAGAAAAGTATCTGCATGTAGTAAATACTAGTAATTGTGATTCTTTTTATTATTTGGGTAGAAAGTATAATCTTGCATTAGCAGTGTGATGGGGATTTCTAAAACAAAACAAAAGAAAACATAAATTCCATCTTAGGCCACCTTTAAAAGAGTGTAGCATTTAGAATAAGGGATGTTACAAAGTCCCTGCTGGCCACCACATTTCTGAGAATCAATAAAGTTCTGAGTACCTAATTAAAAATGAGCATGGATATCATGTACTATATTTACAGCAGAAGAAATACAATGATAACGGGAACTAATAGTATTTATCTGAGGAAGAGAATACTGCTGTATTGAAATATCTGAAGAATAGTCATGTGGAATAATGATTACATTATAGTTCTCTTGACCCCTAGCAGCTGAAATAAGAACAATGTGTGAACACTGTGAAATAATAGATTTTATATCAAGAAAGGATTTTCTTAGAGTAAGAACTATCTAAGTATATGATCTGGTTTCCAGGTGGATAGAATGTCCTCCACTACAAGTATTAAAGCATTGACTATGCAAATGTGTGGTATAAAGGAAAGAACATGAGCTTTTACTGTCACAATAACCTAAATCCAAATTCCATATGTGCAACTTACTTGTATGACTTTGAGCAATTGACTTAAACTCTAAGCCTCAGTGTCTTCATCTGAAAAATGTATTTCGACATCATAGGCATTATGAGAATAAAATGAAATGAAGTGAATGTTAAGAACCAAACACTATATTTGGCACACATTAGGCCCTCTCTAATATGTGAGAGGTGATTCAAATCCTTGAATTTATGGTTGGACTAAAACTAAAGTGCCTTCCAAGTCTAAGAATTTGCAATTTCATAATATTATTCATGTTAATTGAGGCATACTGAAAATTGGGTTCCAGAACTGACATCTGAGATAGTATGTAAACAATTTGTGTTTTTCTAAGGAGAAGCAAATATTAGCATCCAATAATAGGCATGCAGAAATTTGAAACAGAACATTACTCTGTAGAGAAAGACAAACAGACTTTCCTTTCTTCCTCATGTCCATCCATCACATAATTCCACTAACATTTCTGAAGAAGTATGTCTTAGAGAGAAGACACGGTTATAATTGTAAAACCTGAGTAATGTTAATGTAGCCAGAGACATGTACAACTCCCTCTAGAATTTAGTTGTTTTTATTAGTTTTTGAAGGCTGACATGTTTGAATAAAATACATATTCTCTATGTCAATGAACATTTCCTGTACTTCACATCAACATTTTACTTTCAGGTCCTATATGAAGCAGTGAGAGAGAAAAACAGAGCAAGAAAAAATAGAAATGATTATGAAGAAAAAATCTGAAGGATAAAGAAAAATAAAATGGGAAGGGAGGGCAAAAGGTGCTAGTATAAAACAGGGTAAAATATATAGAAAACATTATGTAATCATTAATGTATGCTTATTATACACCATTAAGAGAGAGCATTTTAAAATATACCTCTCAATATTTAGTAAGTAAAGCCTTCTAAAAATCTTAACATTTGTTCAACTTGTATAACATATAAGTACTATAACTTTGCTGTCTGTACAAGCATAAACAATGAAATGAAATAAGTAAAGTCTTTTCATGATTTTTAAAATAGAATAATTTCAAACACAACATCTCCTCTGAATTGACAAGAAAGCTGCAATGATGATTTATGGCAGATACATAATGTGGAGCCACTTCATTTTCAACTGTAACTTTTGTGGCTACTAGATTTTTATTAAAGTCAGATTCAGCTCATATGTAACTAAAACAAATACTTCAAGAGCAAAGTTGCCTGCTGCTAGGAAATCTGTCAAATGGCCTGTTTTTCTTCTTTTCTCTTTTTATACTTCAATCTCCCTTTCTATGAACTCAATGTCTTATGCTTTATTTCAACTTGTCCTTAACAAAATCTGTCTTTCACAAAGAACCCAAGAAACTTTCTTTCAGTTAAAAGGAAAACATGAGTTACTTAACGTTGAACATCTCGCAGGAAAACTTTCATTTTGATGAGAAACAAGGCTTAAAGCCAAAGCAATTACTTTCAAGCATCAGTAAACTGAAAAATGAGGTAGTTTCTAAGGCAAAGAGGCCTTCTCTCCCTTATACAATACTATGTTAAAAATGAAATTTATATAAGACATTTTCTTTTGGCATGAAACACTTGGTGAGCAATGGACAAAACAATAAAGAAACAAAACAAAACAAAACACTCTTAAGCCTTCTACAATTATATGAGTGTTTCAGCCTCTTAAACTTCCTTCAAATGAATACTAGCTTGATCTAGAAAGGGATGCATATAATAAATTAAATTTCTAACTGTATCATCCACATCTAAAATATGTCAGGAAATCTTGTAAGTCTATAGAGCATTATCAAATTATTTTTCTAAACAAAGAGTGCACATGCATACCCAAGGCAATGGGTATAAGCTCAAGGTCTGTTGGTGGGAAAAAACGATTTTCCCAACAGCAGCATTTTTATACAGATAAATTTCTCTGTGCCAACAAATCATTTCAGAGAATTTTGACTTATAAAGTGTATTAAGGCCTATTGTCTTAGGTAATAAATAACCCCAAAGAGCAGTTATAGCCTCTGCCAAACACAAGCTTTACACAGAAAATTATTTCTTAGGGGAAGAGTGTTCCAAATTAGAAATGTAAATAAAGGGATTTGTTTTCTTTTTCTTTTAGAATATGTTAGAAAAAACAAAAACCAAAAAACTACTGCTCACATTTTCCCATTATAGTATACCTTCTTCACTGGGTTCATGGTTTATTCTTTATCTCATACTGTAAAATATTATCTTCTGTAAGACACATTTAATTGTTTTTCTTGTTTCACACAATTTGTTTCTTTGTCGCAAAAGAATAAACTAAAATTTGTTTTAATCGTTAGCTACATATGTGCATCTCTTTATTTTTACTATGAGTACTAAGGGAGATATAATTATTTAGTATTCTAATATCAAGAAGAATGTAGTGGTTGTAAAATATTTTATTGGATAAAACAAAATCTTAAAAGGCCACTCACCACATCTATCATATCAGATTCCATTTCAAGACTGAGATCAGACTACAAGAAAAAGGAAAAAGGAGTTATTTTCTGTTGACACAAAATCTGCTGTTTCTTTATTTAAGGTTACAAACAAAATATTTAATGTTAATACAAGTGTGTTTCAAATAATCTATTATTTATAAATTGCAGAAAGGCATTCTTCAGAATTGAAGGGAACAGCCAATCTAACAATCTCTGTCTTTTAACAGATGGCTTTTATCCATTTATTTATTGTCATTCTGATACATTTGGATTTATTCTACCATCTGACTGCATGTCTTCTATGTACTATGTTGTTATTCTTGTCCTGCTTTCTTCCCCTTCCCTGCATTCTATTAAATCATATTTTCTTCATTCTCTTTATTTTCCCATCTATTGGTTAAGACGTTACATATTCTATTTATGTACCTTTAACCTGAAAATTTTAACTACACAACAGACATAATCTGGTTAATCAACACATGTATAACTCTCTGATCAATACAATGACTTAAACCACTTATAATCCAATCTCTTCTCTTCCACCTTTTTTATTGCCATTGTCCAATATTATAGTTCCATCTTTTCCTCACCTGCCAAAGTTAGTCTTCTTTAACTGCCAAAGCTTATAAACAACATTTTAATGATTTTCCTGATCACCATAGCTTCTTTTAAAATAACTTCATTTATTTTATAATAAATAACTTACAAGTGCACCACTCACAAATATACAACTAGATGGTATTTATACATATGTATGTAACTGCATGACCAGAACAGAAGTAAGAATATAGAACCTTACCAGCACCGCATAAGATTCTCTCATGCTCCTTCCTTGTCTATAACCCAGTTGGTAAACAAAATTCTAAATTATCCCATAATTATATTTTTCTGTTTTGAAATTTATATAAATGACTATATGCAGTATGTTTTTGTCTCTGGCTTCCTCCACTCACCATACTTTCTGTAAAAGTCATTCAGGTTGCTGAACACTACCTATACTCAGTTTGACATGATATATCCTTTAAAATTGTTTTCAGTTGCAATACTTCTGTGTCCTTATATTTAGAATATATCTCTTATAAAATTATGTAGATCAATTTTTTAATACAGCATTACCAATCTTTGTGTTTTAAATAAAGTGTTAAGCTATTTAAATTTAAGGTAATTGCTGATGTAGTTGAATTTTCATCTATTATTTTTATAATATCCGTTTCTTGCTCCATCTTTTCTTTGTTCTTTTTTCTCTTTCCTGTTTTATTTTTGATTACGTATTTTTATTATTCCATTTTTTCTCATCTATTAGGTTTTATTATTCTTCCCATAAATAATATAAAGCAGATTTTTAAAGTATGTTTTGGAAAACTCTGTGTGTCCCAGGATATTTTCAGGGGTTTCATGAGGTCAAAATTACTTTCATAATAATATTAAAAGAGCGTTTTGCTTTTAAATTCTTATTTTTATGTATATATGGTGGAATATTACAGTGCCACAACACGCGATATCACAATTTATTAAATGTAAAAGCAAATATGAATATCCAGCTGTATTCTATCAAAGCAGAATTAAAGGCATTTGCAAATTATTTAAAAATGCAACTTTTCTCTTTAATTTTTGTTCAGTTTCATAAAATAGTTATTTTTCATAAAAATATGCTATTTATGTTAACATGTAATGGATTTATTATTGTTACATCTAAATGAATTAATAAATTATTTGAAAACATATGGAAGCTATCAAAAGATTTAACTCACATAAGCAAAGCATCTTTAGTTGTTTTTGATTTTAGATTCTGGGGTACATGTGCACGTTGGTTACATTGGTATATTGCATGATGCTGAGGTTTGGGGTATGCATCTCATTACCAGGTAATGAGCATAGCATCCAATAGGTAGTTTTTCAAACCTTGCTCCATTCCCTTCTTCCTGCCTCTAGTAGTTTCAACTGTCTGTTGTTGTCACCTTTATGTCCATGCGTACCCTGTGTTTAGCTCCACTTATAGGTGAAAATATGCCATATTTAGTTTTCTGTTCTTGTGTTAATTTGCTTAGAATAATGGCCTCTGGCTGCATCCATGTTGCTGCAAAGAACATTATTTCATTATATTTTTATTGCTGTATAGTATTCAATGGTGTATACATGCCACTTTTTTTATCCAATTCACAATTGATGGGCACCTAGGATGATTCCATGTTTTGGCTATTGTGAATAGTGCTGTGAAGAACATACAAATGCTTATGTCTTTTTGGTAGAAGAATTTATTTTCTTTGGTATATATATTGAATAATGGGATTGCTGGATGAAATGGTACTTATGTTTTAGGTTCTTCGAGAAATTCCCAAACTGCTTTCCACAGAGGCTGAACTACTTTACATTTCCAACATTGTATAAGCATTCCCTTTTCTCTGCAACCATACCAGCATCTATTGTTTTCTGACATTTTAATAATGCCCACTCTGACTGGTGTAAGATGGTATCACATTGTAGTTTAAATTTGCATTTCTCTGATGATTAGTAATGTGAAGTCTTTTTTCATACGTTTGTTGGCCACTTTTATGTTTTCTTTTGAGAAATGTCTGTTCACATCTTTTGTCCACTTTTTATTTTATTTTTTGAAACAGTCTTACTCTGTCACCCGGGCTGGGGTATGGGGGCGTGATCTCAACTCACTGCAACCTCTGTTTCTTGGGTTGAAGTGATTCTCGTCCCTCAGCCTCTGGAGTAACTGGGATTACAAACATGCACCACAATGCCCAGGTAATGTTCGTACTTTCAGTAGAGACAGGTTTCTTCATGTTGGCCAGGCTGGTCTGAAACTCCAGCCTCAAGTGATCCACAAGCTTCAGCTCCCAAAATGCTAAAATTACAGGTGTAAGCCACCGCACCCAGCGCCTTTGGCCTGCTCTTTAATGGGGCTGTTTATTTGTTGTGTTGCTTGTTGAATTGTTTAAGTTCCTTATAGATTCTGAATATTAGGTTTTTGTCAGATGCGTAGTTTATGAATATGTTCTTCCATTTTGTATGTGGCCTGTTTATTCTGTTGATAGTTTATTTCACCATTTAGAAGCTCTTTAGTTTGCTTAGGTCCCATTTGTCTATTTTTGTTTTTGTTGCCATTGCTTTTGGGGACTGTATTAGTCCATTTTCATACTGCTATAAAGACATATCGAAGATTGGGCAATTTATAAAGGAAAAAGGTTTTATTGACTCACAGTTCCACATGGCTGGGGAGGCCTCAAGAAACTTACAATTATAGCAGAAGGGGAAGCAGGTAACTTCTTCACTAGGCAGCAGGAGAAAGAGAGGGTGTGGGAGGAACTGTCAAACACTTATAAAGCCATCAGATTTCATGAGAACTTACCACACAACAACAGTATGGAGGAAGCCACTCCCATGATTAAATCACCTCCCTCCAGGTTATGCTCTCGACACGTGGAGATTATGAAAATTACAATTTGAGATGAGATTTGAGTGAAGACACAGAGCCAAACCATATCAGGGAAATAGCCAAAAATTATTTGCCAAGACCAATGTTGTGGAAGGTATTTCCTAGGTTTTCTTTTAAGTTTCTTATAGTTTGAGGTCTTAAATTTAAATCTTTAATCTATCTTGAGTTAATTTTTGTATACGGTGAAATGTAGGAGTCCAGTTTCATTCTTCTGCATATGGCTTAGCCAGCTATCCCAGCACCACTTATTGAATAGAGAGTTCTTTCCTCATTGCTTATTTTTGTCAACTTTGTCAAAGATCTGTAGATTTGTGGCTTTATTTCTGTGTTCTCTATTCTGTTCCTTTGGTCTATTTATCTGTATTTGAATCAGTACTGTGCTGTTTTGGTTACTATAGTCTTATAGTATAATTTGAAGTCAGGTATTGTGATGCCTCTTGGCTTTGTTCTTTTTGCTTAAAATTGCTTTGAATATGTGGGCTCTTTTTTGGTTCCATATGAATTTTAGAATACTTTGTTCTAATTCTGTAAAATGATGTTCATAATTTAATAGGAATTGCATTAAATCTGTAGATTGCTTTGGATTGTCTGGCCATTTTTTTTTCATTTGCATCAAATTTTATTTTATTTTATTTTTATTTCAATAGGTTATTGGAGAACAGGTGATGTGTGGTTACATACGTAAGTTCTTTGGTGGTGATTTCCAAGATTTTGGTGTACTCATCACCTGAGCAGTGTACACTGTAACCAATGTGCAGTCTTTTATCCCTCACCCCCTCGCACCCTTACCCCTGATCTCCCAACATTTATTGTATTATTCTTGTGCCTTTGCATCTTTATAACTTACCTCCCACTTACAAGTGAGAAAATATGATCTTTGATTTTCAATTCCTGAGTTATTTCACTTAAAATAATGGTCTCCAACTGTATCCAGGTTGCTACAAATGCTGTTATTTTATTCCATTTTATGGCTCAGTGGTATTCCACGGTATCTATATACCAGATTTTCTTAATTCACTCATTGATTGATGGGCATTTGGACTCATTCCATATTTTTGTAATTGTGAATTGTACTGCTATAGATGGGCATATGCAAGAACCTTTTTCATTTAATGACTTCTTTCTCTCTGGGTAGATTCCCAGCAGTGGGATGGCTGGATCAAATAATAGATGTACTTTAAGTTCACCCAGGAGTATCCATACTGTTTTCCATTATGGTTATACTAGTTTACATTCTCATCAGCAGTGTAAAATTGTTCCCTTTTCACCACATCCATGCCCACATCTATTATTTTTTAATTTTTAAATTATAGCCATTCTTGCAGGAGTAAGGTGGTATTGCATTGCAGTTTTGATTTACATTTTTCTGATAATTAGTGATGTTTAGCATTTTTTTATGTTTGTTGGCCCTTTGTATATCTTCTTATCGAAATTGTCTATTCATGTCCTTTCCCTACTTTTTGATGACATTATATTTTTTCTTGCTGATTTCTTTGAGTTCTTTGTAGATTCTGGATATTAGTTCTTTGTCAAATGTGTAGTTTGTGAAGATTTTCTCACTCTGTGTGGGTTTCCTGTTTACTCTGCTAATTATTTCTTTTGCATTGCAGAAGGTTTTTAATTAAGCCTTCTGTATTTATCTTTGTTTTTGTTGCATTTGCTTTTGGGTTCTTGGTCATGAAGTCTTTGCCTAAGCCAATGTCTAGAAGAGTTTTTCTGATGTTGCCTTCTAGAATCTTTATGGTTTGAGGTTTTATATTTAAGTCTTTGATCCATTTTGAATTGATTTTTATATAATACGAGAGATCAGGATACAGTTTCATTCTTCTACATGTGGTTTGCCAATTATCCCAGCGCCATTTGTTGAATAATAGTCTTTTATTTCATTTTATGTTTTTGTTTGCCTTGTCAAAGATCAGTTGGCTGTAATTATTTGACGTTATTTCTGGGTTCTCTATTCTGTTCAGTCGGTCTATGTGCCTATTATTATACCAGTACCACGATGTTTTGGTGACTATAGCCTTGTAGTATAGTTTGAAATCAGGTAATATGATGCCTACAGATTTTTTATTTTTGCTTAGTCTTGCTTTGGCTATGCAGGCTCCTTTTCAGTTCCATATGAATTTTAGGATTGTTTTTTCTAGTTCTGTGAAGAATGATGATGATGATATTTTGATGGAGATCGTATTGAATTTGTAGATTGCTTTTGGCAGTATGGTCATTTTCACAATATTGTTTCTACCTATTCATGGGTATGAGGTGTGTTTTCACTTTTTTGTGCCATCTATGATTTCTTTCAGCAGTGTTTTATGGTTTTCCTTGTAGAAGTCTTTCATCTCTTTGATTAAGTACATTCCTAAGTATTTTACTTTTTTTGTGCAACTATTGTAAAAGGGTTTTTTTTTATTTGATTCTCAGCTTGGTTGTTTTTGGTGTAAAGCAGTGTAATTAATTTTTGTACATTGATTTTTTATCATGAAACTTTACTGAATTCATTTATCAGATCTAGAAGCTTTTTGAATGAGTCCTTAGGGTTTTCAAGATACACAATCATATCATCAGTGGACAATGATAGTTTGACTTCCTCTTTACCTACTGAAATGCACTTTATTTCCTTTCTCTTTCTTGATTGCTCTGTATAGGACATACAGAACTTTGTTGAATAAAAGTGGTGAAAGTGAACATCCTTGTCTTGTTCCAGTTCGCACAGAAAACTCTTTCAACTTTTTCCTATTCAGTATCATATATGGCTTTTATTACGTTAAGATATGTCTCTTCTATGCTGATTTTGCTGATGGTTTTAATATATAGCGGTACAGAATTTTGTCAAATTTTTATTCTGTGTCTATTGATATGATCATATAATTTTTTTACTTCTATTTATATGGTGTAGATCATTTATTGACTTGTGTATGTTAAACTATCCCCTCATCCTTGGTATGAAAACCACGTGATAGTGGTGGATTATCTTTTTGATATGCTGTTGAATTTGGTATGTTGGTATTTTGTTGAGAATTTTTGCATCTATGTTAATCTGGTGTATTGGTCTGTAGTTTTCTTTCTTTCTTTTTTTTGTTATGTCTTTTCCTGGTTTTGGTATTAGGGTGACACTGGCTTCACAGAATGATTTAATGAGAATTCTCTCTTTTTCTGTCTTTTGGCATAGTGTCAATAGGATTAGTATCAATTCTTCTTTGAATATCTGATAAATTGATATGTGACTCTATCTGGTCCTGGAATTTTTTCTGGTGAGCAATTTTTTTTTTCCCAATTACTATTTCAATCTTGCTGCTTGCTATTGATCTGCTCGGAGTTTCTATTTTTTTCTGGTTTAATCTAGGAGGATCGTATATTTCCAGGAATTTATCCATCTTCTCTAGGTTTTCTAGTTTGTGTGCATAAAGGTGTTCATAGTTGCCTTCAATGATTTTTTGTGTTTCTGTGACATCAGTTGTAATATCTCCCATTTCGTTTCTAATTGAGTTTATTTGGCTCTTCTCTCTTATTTCCTTGGTTAATCTCACTAATGATCCATAGATTTTGTTTTTCATTTCAAAGAACCAGCTTTTTTGTTTTATCTATTTTTTGATTGTCTTTTGTTTCAATTTCATTGAGTTCTTTTCTGATCTTTGTTATTATTTCTTTTCTTCTGCTGGATTTGGGTTTAGTTTGTTCTTGTTTCTGTAGTTCCTTGTGGTGTGATGTTAGGTTGTCTATTTGTGCTATCTCAGACTTTTTGATGTAGAAAATTAATGGTATGAACTTTTCTCTTAGCACTGCTTTTGCCATATCCAGAGTTTTTTAAATAAGTTTTATCACTGTTGTCATTCTGTTAAAATAATTTTTAAATTTTCCTCTTGATTTTATTGTTAACAACAAAGATTATTAAATACATTATTTAATTTACATGTATTTGCATAGCTATGAGGGTTCCTTTTGGGATCAATTTCCAGTTTTATTTCACCATGGTCTGAGAAGGTACTTGATATGATTTCAATTTTCTTAAATGTATTGACACTTGTTTTGTGGTTCTTTTATATGGCCTATCTTGGAGAATGTTCCATGTGCTGATGAGAAGAATGTATATTCTGCAGTTATTGTGTAGAATATTCTGTAAATATGTGTTAAGTTCATTTGTTCTAGGGAATAGTTTAAGTCCATTTTTTTCTTTGTTTACTTTTTGTCTTGATGACCCATTTAGTGCTGTCAGTGGAGTACTGAAGTCCACTATTGGTGTGGTTTGACTGTGTCCTCACCCAAATCTCACCTTAAATTGTAATGATCCTCACATGTCTTGGGTGGGGCCAGATGGAGATACTTGAATTATGGTGGCCGTTTCCCCCATACTTATCTCATGGTGGTAAATAAGTCTTATGAGATCTGATGGGTTTATAAAGGGGAGATTCTCTACACATGCTTTTCTTGCCTGCCACCATGTAAGACATGACTTTACTCTTCCTTTGCCTTTTACCATGATTGTGAGGCCTCTGCAGCCATGTGGAACTGTGAGTCTTTCCTTTATAAATTACCTAGTCTTGGGTATGTCTTAATTAGCAGTGTGAGAACTCACTAATACAACTACTATTATTGTGTTTCTGTGTGTCTCATTTCTTATGTCTACTAGTAATTGTTTTATGAGTTTGGGAGCTCCAGTGTTAGGTGAATATATATTTAGGATTATAATATTTTCCTGTTGGACTAGTCCTCTTATCATTATATAAGGTCCCTTTTGGTCTTTTTTAACTGTTGCTGCTTTAAAGTGTGTTTTGTCTGATATAAGAATATAGCTGCTCTTGCTTGCTTTTGATGTCCATTTGCATAAAATATCTCTTTCCGTCCCTTTACTTTAAGTTTATGTGAGACCTTATGTGTTAGGTGAGTTTCTTGAAAACAACAGATACTTGGTTGGTGAACTCTTATCCATTCTGCCATTCTGTATCTTTTTAGTGGGACATTTAGGCCATTTACATTCACTGTTAGTGTTGAGATATGAGGTGCTATTCTGTTCATTATGCTAGTTGTTGTTTGAATACCTTGCTATGTTTTTCATTGTGTTATTGTTTTATAGGCCCTGTGGGATTTATGCTTTATTTAGGTCCTATTTTGGTGTATGTTGAGGTATTGTTTCAAGATATAGAACTTCTTTTAGCATGCTTGTAGTGTTATCTTGGTAGTGGTGAATTCTCTCAGCATTTATTTGTCTAAAAAATGTTTTATTTTTTATTTACTTATGAAGCTTGATTTCCTTGGGTGCAAGATTATTGGCTGATAATTGTTTTGTTTAAGGAGGCTAGAGATAGGCCTCATTTCCTTCTAGCTTGTAGGGTTTCTGATGAGAAATCTGCTGTTAATTTGGTTAATTTTTCTTTATTCTTATTTGATGCTTTTGCTTCACAGCCTTTACAATTCTTTCCTTCATCTTGACTTTAGATAACCTGATAACTCTCTGTCCAGGTTATGATCTTTTTGGGATGAATTTTCTGGGTGTTCCTTGAGCTTTTCCTGTTTGGATGTCTATATATCTAACAAGGGCAGGGAAGTTTTTTCTTGATTATTTCCTTAGATAAGTTTTCCAAACTTTTTTTTTTTTTTTTTTTTGTTGACAGAGCCTGACTCTATTGTCTGGACTGGATCGCAGTGGTGCAATCTCAGCTCCACAACCTCTGCCTCCCAGGCTCAAGGAATTTTCCTGCTTCAGCTTCCCAAGTAGCTGAGATTACAGGCACACACCACTACCATCTGGCTAATTTTGTGGTTTTAGTAGAGAAGGTGTTTCACCATGTTGTCCAGGCTGGTCTTGAACTCCTGACTTCAAATGATCCACCTACCTCGGCCTCCCAAAGTGATGGGATTACAGGTGTGAGCCACTGCGCCCAGTCCAGGAACACCAATTATTCTTATGTTTGGTCATTTATCATAATCCCAAACTTTTCGGACGCTTTGTTCATAATTTTTTCTTTTTTTTTTTTCTTGTCTTTGTTGGATTGAATTAATTTGAAAACCGTGTCTTTAAGCTCTGAAGTTTTTTCTTCTCCTTGTTGGATTCTATTTTTGTAACCTTCCAGTATATTTTGCAATTTTCTAAATGTGTCTTTTTTTTTTAATTTATTTATTATTATTATACTTTAAGTTCTCGGGTACATGTGCATCAAGTGCAGGTTTGTTACATATATATACTTGTGCCATGTTGGAGTGCTGCAACCATCAACTCGTCAGCACCCATCAACTC